>NW_026884911.1:0-60842 GCF_032173495.1 Musca vetustissima | reverse complement strand
GCGATTTTTTTGATTTTTTTCATTTTCGAAAGCTAATTTAATTTTCTCCCCCGTAATATAATAAAACTTATATGGCTTGATATCATAATTTCATCGTACAGTCCGAAAAAAAATAAATTTTGTCATTTTATGCGTATTTTTTCACATTTCAACCGCTGTAACTCAGCCAATCCTCAACCGATTTACCAAATATATATCATGTTTGAAAGGAAAGAAAATTTTACTCTTCGAAAGAAAAAAAGGAATAATATAAATCCGTTATAAAGTAAATAAGTTATTCTAGTTTAAAATTGAAAATCCATGAAACCTCGTTTTTCTGGGTCACTTCGAAAATTAATTTTCGAAGTGACCCAGAAAATCATCTTCTGTTTCAAATTTTGTGAATATGAAATGTTATCAAAACATTTCGGATATTTTTATATTCATATGTACGAATAATTTTAATAATAACATATAATATTTCACCTCTGTTACCTAGACGTAAATGTCTTCATACTTCAATGAATATTGTATTAAATTAGATATCCACAAACTTGATTACCACAATGTTACAATTTTAATTGGTTGATGGAATTTTCTACACACAATTGATTGCTTGATTGAGCCCTGACTGATGTGTTACATAACTTGTTATCTTATGGAAGCCAATTCAAATTTTCATAATTGAATTGTAAACGTAAGCTAAAGCTGCATAAATTCAATGACAATTTGCCTTTAGGGGTTTTCCTAACAAAATCTGCAGTCAATGCAAGAGTAACATTCATAATTGGAAACCAACAGTAAGAAAATTCAATATAATGCTAATGAATTGTGTTTAATGGAATTCATTACTAAATGTACATTACAGTTGGCTGAAGTTTAAGTAGGCTGTAAATATTCATTTTACAATGTTGGTTAATTACCATTATTAACTATTCATGTACAATAACTAACCAGTAAGGAAAGCAGTAAAGTCGGACGGGGCCGACTATATGATACCCTTCACCACTTTGGGTATATTCAACAGATGAATCATAACAGACGTCGAATTTTTGAAGGACCATTAACATGAAAATGGATCCATAAACATGTCATTCTGTAACCTACACTAAAGTTTTCATTTGGTCAGATATAGGGTTGCTTCTTACAATGGGACAAAATTATATAAAACAATGTAAAGGAAATGTATTATAGTAACTACAGTTCATTGTACCAATTGTGTGGAAATCAGACAAACTTTGGGTCTTTAGTGCACAATTTACGCACACTCGGAAGAAAAAATATATAGGAGCTATATCTAAATCTGAACTGATTTTCACGAAACTTAACACACATAATTCTAGACCTTATTCATTACGCAATACCAAATTTCGTGCAAATCGAAATATATATAGGGACTTTGGTGCAACATTTACATTAAATCGGACAAAATTATATATGGGAGCTATATCTACATCTGGGCCGATTTTCAGTAAACTTAACACACATCATTCTAGACGTAATTCATTACGATATGCCAAATTTCGTGCAAATCGAAGGATATATAGGGACTTTGGCGCACCATTTACATAAAATCGGACGAAACTATATATGGGAGCTATATCTAAATCTGGAGATTTTCTCAAAACTTGGCAGACATCACTCTAGGCTCAACTCAGTACGTTATGCCGAATTTCGTGCAAATCGAAATATATATAGGGATTTTGGTGCACCATTTACATGAAATCGACGAAACTATATATGGGAGATATATCTAAATCTGGACCGATTTTCTCGAAACTTCGTAGACATCATTCTAGACTCAATTCAGTACGTTATGCCCAATTTCGTGCAAATCGAAAGATATATAGCGACTTTGGTGGACCATTTACATGAAATCGGACGAAACTATATATGGGAGCTATATCTAAATCTAGACCGATTTTCACGAAACTTGGCAGACATCATTCTAGACCTAAATGATTAGGCTGTACCAAATTTCGTGCAAATCGAAAGATATATAGCGACTTTGGTGCACCATTTACATGAAATCGGACGAAACTATATATGGGAGCTATATCTAAATCTGGACCGATATTCTCGAAACTTGGCAAACACCACTCGAGGCTTATTTCAGTACGTTATGCCAAATTTCGCGCAAATCGAAAGATATATAGGGACTTTGGGGCACTATTTACATAAAATCGGACGAAACTATATATGGGAGCTATATCTAAATCTTGACCGATTTTCACGAAACTTGGCAGACATCATTCTAGACCTAATTCATTATGCTGTACCAAATTTCGTGCAAATCGAAAGATATATAGGGACCGTTTACATTAAATCGGTTAAATATATATATATATGGGAGCTATATCTAAATCTGAACCGATTTCAATAGGGTTCGTCCTTGGGCCAAACAAATGAGCTGTGCCAAATTTCATCCAATTCGGATCATAAATGCGACCTGTACTTTGCTCACAAAAATACATGGACAGACAGACAGACGGACGGACATGCATAAATCGACTTAGAAACTGATTCTATGCATATTCTCAAAAGGAACCATGTGTCTATCTCGTTTCCTTTTGCCTGTTACAAACATATGCACAAAGACATAATACCCTGTACCACAGTGTGGTGAAGGGTATAATTATAGAAGAATTCGCAAACAACAATAAATCGCGGTTGTATACAATGAGGATTATTTGTTGAAATTAAAATATTGGATATTTAGTGAACCTGTAAAAATTACCTTAAAAGTAATATAAAATAGTTCAATATAATTCCACGTCTTGGTATAGTTATAGAAATATCGCCCTATTTTAAATATTTACTATTTTAATATTTTTACGATAGCGATACTGACTTCTGATTTAGGTACTAAGACGTTTGAAAATAGGCCAAAAGTACCCACATTTTCCAACAGATATATTATATACCTGGGATGAATGCATGGGGGCCCGAAATTATTATTATTTTGTAAAAGAATGTTAGTTTTGCAACATACAATTTTTAATTCCACTAGAGTTTTCCAAATTTCGAATAACACAAGAGGAATGTAACAAAATCCCAGATTAAGGGAACCCCCCCCATTCTCGATTTGAATTTTTTAAGATTTTCAATGGGCTGGTAAATCAATACCAATGCTTGTTAAGGTTTGTAACTTTGCACATATATAATTGAAGATTTAAAAAAGAAGAAAAATAATTTACAAAAAATTTTTGTTATTGTTTTGTTGTTGTTTTTTGTAATTAAAGAAAAGTCCTTATTTTTGATGGAGGCCATGATAACTCCTCACTGGAACATCGGAATCCGAAAATTCCAACGGTGTTAGAAAGAGTACATGTCTGGCTCTCGTATGAACTAGGATTATTGACTTCGCTCTAAAATTAACAAAATGGTGGACCTTTGAAAAAATATTTTTGGAAAATCGCCGATTTTTGACCAAAAACCAAATTAAAAAATAAGGAAGATCTTCACCGATTGGCTTTATCCTAGTTCATACGAGAGCTATACACTCCCAGAGAAACGATGCAAAATTTGGAACCGATTGGATTATTAGTTTTTGAGTTATCGTGCCCGCCATTCGCAAAAAAATGTTTAGAGAAAAACGCGTTTAAAGTTTGATAAGCCCTTCAGCCGTCACTTGATGCTGACACACTAAATCGGATATATCTTCAACAGTTCTTGAGATTTTCACTTGAAATTTTGTAGAGACATTCTTTAATCAGTGTAGATTCGAATTATATCAACAAAAATTTTGACCCCGAGAATGGGGGGGGTCGCCTTAAGTCATAAAAATTGGTAAAGAATATGCCAATCCAAATAAAAAGTTTACAGATGTGCATAAATTGTGGACAAAATATTAAAAACCGATTAATATTTTGATTTTTTATCCTTCACCACAATGTGGTACTGGATACTATGTCTTTGTGCATATGTTTGTAACATGCAAAAGGAAACGAGATAGACACATGGTTCCTTTTGAGAATATGCATAGAATAAATTTTTAAGTCGATTTTTGCATGTCCGTCCGTCTGTCTGTCCATGTTAAATTGTAAACAAAGTACAGGTCGTATTTATGATCCGATATCTATATATCTTTCGATTTGCACGAAATTTGGCACAGCGTACGGAATTAAGTCTAGAGTGGTGTGTGCTAAGTTTCGTGAAAATCGGTTCAGATTTAGATATAGCTCCCACATATAGTTTCGCCCGATTTTATGTAAATGGTGCACCAAAGTCCCTATATATCTTTCGATTTGTACGAAATTTGGCACAGCGTACGGAATTAAGTCTAGAGTGATGTGTGTTAAGTTTCGTGAAAATCGGTTCAGATTTAGATATAGCTCCCATATATAGTTTCGTCCGATTTTATGTAAATGGTGCACTTCCTTATATATCTTTCGATGTGCATGAAATTTTAAATAGTATACTGATTTAAGTGCAGAATGATGTGTGTTAAGATTCGTTAAAATCGGTTCACCAAAGTGTCTATATACCTTTCGATCTGCACGAAATTGTACATGGCTTACTAAATTGCGCCAAGCGTGATGCGTGCTAAGTTTCGTGAAGATCGGTTCAGATTTAGATATAGCTTCTATATAGTTTCGTTCGATTTGAGGTAAATTGTGCACCAAACTTTCAATATTTATTTCTATTGAGACATTTTGCAGGGGGTATTAAAATAGGTCCACATTGATGTATACGAAGTTTTGTGAAAATCGGTTTAGATTTGGATAAAGCTACCGATTTTTTGGTAAATGGTGTACCAAACTCCCAAGAATTGTCCGATTAGTACAAAATTTGGAATAGCGTGTTGAGATAGATCCATATTGATGTATTCGACGTTTTATGAAAATCATTTCAGAATTATATAGAGCTCTCATATATAGATTCGTCCGATTTTAGGTAAATGGTGCACCGAGGAGCCTACGTCTGTTCCATATACACGAGATAAAATTGTGGATAGCACTCTGTGCTGCAGCATAGCAAACGCTATATGCCACGGTCTGATTGACATACAATTTTTCATAGCTTTCAGAATGGTATGTGCATGTGTTTTTTATTGGTTCAAATGTCTATGTAGATCACACATTTATTTTCACCCCATTTCATTTCAATGGTCCTCTAAAGATTTTATGTCTGTTCTATCTACAGGATATTGTGTTTATTAGCATCTCTTGTATGTATCCAAAGTGGTGAAGGGTATCATATAGTCGGCTCCGCCCGACTTTTGAACTTTCCTTACTGGTTTGTATCGCATAGTCAGATTTAGCAAAGGGTGTTTTTTATAAAGTCGACATCTTATTTTCAATTTAAAAAGGGTGCGGAAGAGCAACCATCAAGTCCCAAAATTACTTCTGTCCCACCATTCGATGGAAGTATTTTTTTTTTAATTTTTAATTCAGAACGCTTAGATATACTGCACTTAAGAGATTTAGTGTTAAAATGGAAGTGGACATTTAATTAAAACATTGTGTGATTTTTTACTTACTGCATTTTTTTGAAAATATTTCTTAAAGAACTACTTAAATTTGCTAAATTACGAAAACTATGCACCGATATATTCATTTATATAAAAAAATAAAAATGGGGTCTCTGGACCCATGTTTTGATATAGTCCCCATTAACGTACATCAAAAATATGGTTTAAAAATATGGTTTATCTACTAAACACATTTTACAAAACTAGTACACTATAACGTATATAGGATATAATAAACTTTGTTTTATAGTGAACAATTCTTAAAGTTTTAAGACATATTTACTCTTATAGCTAACTTCACATATTGTGAACATTTTCTAAAACGGACAATTTATTCGGTAACAACTATCAGCTTGCTATGAGCAAAATGTGAATCAGACACAAATTCCGGACAGAAAACCTAGCATTTTAATTTTGGAAAAGGTTTAGCAATTGCAATATACATCATATATTGCTTGACTAGATAGTTTCAAAAGACGTCATTACAAAAATTATAGCCTTTGATCAGGACATTGATATTAATGATAACCACACAGCGTATCAATCCAAATTTCTTTCCAATTAATATATAAAATACTAGCGGGACCCGTGGCGCTTCGCTGCCCCTGCTGAAGTTATCAAATTCAAATTTAGATATGGTCAATTAGTAAGTATCCTATATGCAAATGCAATATTTAATAAATGTAATTTAAAATTAGGTAAACCCTTGTATTTGTATATGCTCGCATTAATGCCCATGTTGTAGTAGTTGTATAGTAGTTATAAAATAATTCGCTGTTTTTTGTAATGGTGGTAATTTTTGTTTTCTTGAAACACAATTTTTTCGCAAAGTAACAACCATTCAAAAAATATATATTATCACATCCATCTGTTACCTCCTCCACAAATTGTTTAGAAGCCTTGAAGAAAGTTTTTAGCTTTTAGTACTACTGTATAAAGGAATAAATATGCAGCCTCAAAAAACCCTTATACCCTTCACCACACTGTGGTACAGGGTATTATGTCTTTGTCCATCTTTTGTTTCTAACAGGCAAAAGGAATCGAGATAGACCTATAGTTCCTTTTCAGAATATGCATAGAATCACTTTCTGAGTCGATTTACGCATGTCCGTCTGTCCCTACGTCCGTCCATGTATTTTTGTTAACAAAGTACAGGTCGCATTTATGATCCGATTTGGATGAAATTGGAGAAAATCGGTTCAGATTTAGATATAGCTCCCATATATGGTTTCGTCCGATTTTATGTGAATGATGCACCAAACTCCCAATATTTGTCTGATTGGGACAAAATTTTGCACAGACTACTGAATTTGGTGCAGACTGATGTCTGCGAAGTTTTGTTAAAATCGTTTCAGATTTAGACATAGCTCCCATATATAGTTTCGTCCGATTTTTTGTGAATGAGCAAAATTTGGCATAGCGAATGCTATTGATGTGTGATAAGGTTTGTTGAAATCGGTTCAGATTTTGATTTAGGTCTTATATATAATTTTGTTCCATTTTATGTAAATGCCGAAAGGCCTATGTCTGTTTGATTTACACGATTTAAACAAATGTTATATGCAACGGTTGCTCAATTAGATCCATGTGCTTATATATAGCTCCCATACATAATTTTACTCTATTTCATACAAATGGTACCAAAGAATCCAAGTCTGCCCGTTTGACATGCAATTTTTCATTTCAAAATGGTATGTGTATGGTTTTTTCATTGGTTCAAATATCTATGTAGATCACACATTTAATTTCGCCCAATACCAATTCAATGGACCTTCAAAGATTCTAAGTCTGTTCTATTTACCAGATATTGTATATTTGCATCTCTATCCCAGTCTCTGACTTTTTCCAGTGGGTCTATTCAGTAACTTAAATCGATCCGACAATCGACAATTTTGTCTACACATAAAATCGTTTGCAGTAACGAAAGTGTTATTCTGTAACAATGTAGACAAATTGTCAACAAACTTTCAAAAAGCTTTTAATTTTGAACATTTTGAAAACAAAATACATACAAATTCAGAACAAAACAAGGCATGTTCAATATTGAAAAATATTTTTTTAACTTCGAATATTTTGGTGATAAAACATTTATAATTAAAATGTTTAAATATTGTTTATTTTGTCGTTATAATATTTTATCGATTTGAGAATTGATTAAATTTGATAGTGAATTAATTAAAATGTTTGTTTTTTCTGTTGTTGTTGTTTTTTTTTTTTTTGAAATCCAAATAACACTTTGTTTGATTTTGTTCAAAATAAAAATTGTTTCACAAACTGACAAAAATGGAAAATTATAATGTCAACCAATTTTTTTTCAATTCTACACAATTTTTATTTCAATATACATACATGCATATGTATGTACATACATATTTCAAAATATATCCTCATCATTCGAAAGTATATCCTCATCGGATGATATTTTCATAGCCATAGAAAATGTTCTACATATGTACATACATTCTTTCAGATGTATGAATACTTCTGATGCTATTACTCCTTTTTTCCAACCTATGTTACTTCCATGGGATCGTTTGACTTACTATGAACATTTTAATAAAATCTGCTTAGTGGTTTTTGAGTCCACAAACAATATTTTTTCTCTTTTCTACGTATACATTTAAATGCAATGAGTTGTGCATTTTCCCTTGTCCGCGGTCTGTCGTGTGGATGATGCGTATTTACACTCAGGTTACTCAGCAATAGTTTGAAGTCGGTATCTGTAACCGTACTTAAGATATACACGATTTACATGTTCATAATTTTTGAGGTATGATTACGTTCGATGCTATAACACCGCATCCTCGGAAAATAGGGGAAGTTTATATAACATATGTTATTCCCAGGTCATGTTATAACGTTCTGTGAAAATCTCAGTAAAATCTTTTCAGCATTTTTAGAGCCTACAAACAAAATATTTTCAATTTTCATTATGCTGATTTTTAAAATGCAGTAAAAAGTGAATTTTCGGTTGATCGTACTATGCTAATTTTTGTATGGATGGTGTGTATTCACACCTTCGTTATTCAGGCAAATTTTGAAAACGGTATCTGTAACCGTTCTTAAGATAAACGCATATTACGGGTTCAGAAATTTCGAGGTATGTTTACTATTGATGCTATAACTCCGCATCCACGCGGAATTTTAAAAGTTTATATAGCCTATGTTACTTTCAGGGCATGCCCCGACATACAGTGTAAATCTCATTAAGATCTGTTCAGCGGTTTTTGCGCCTATCGGTAACATACAAACAAATTTTTTTCTATTTTATATATGTATGTATGTATATAGATTACATATTTTAAATCTATATATATATGTATGTATATATATACATATATGTATATAAAATAGAAACAAATTTGTTTGTTTGTATGTTACCGATAGACGCCAAAACCGTATGTCATAGGTGTGAATACACATTATTCATAAAAATATGAGCGAGATTTACACTGTATAATCTACATGTAGGAAATAAAAAATGTTTTGGGTTGAACATATTTTACTGCCGCACATCATGCCATCCAAGGGAAATAATATAGGCTATATAAACTTCCAAAATTTCGTGTGGATTGGAGTTATCGCATCGAAAATAATTATACATCTGAACTAATATTAATTTTCTAAGCTTATATCTTAAGAAGGGTTAGAGATACCCATTTCAAAATTTGTCTGAGTAACTTGGTAGCAAATACGCATCATCCCTATAAAAATTGGCGTGGTACAATAGGGGAAAATATACTCCTCACTGCATTTAATTAATCTAAATGTAGAAAATGGAAACTCTTTTGGTTGTTGACACAAAAACCGCTAAATAGATTTTACTGAAATTTTCGCAGTAAGTCATGCCAACCCATGTAAGTAAGATAGACAAGATAAACTTCGAAAATTCCGCTATGACGAAGAATTATAGCATCAACAGTAATCATACCTCTGAACTAATATTCATTTTCTATGCATATATTTGAATATCTTAAATAAATCGGCTCATACAAATTTGTATGATACGCAGATAATTACATACTAATCTTAAGTGACCAGGAATTAACAAAATTGGTCCAAATCGATAATGTTCGACTCATCATTTTTGGTCCTTTTATGTTGACATTCAAATTTTTACATTTTGTCAATTTGTGAAAAAAATTAAATTTGGATTTTTTTTAATTTTAAAAATTCAACTACCATTGAAGGAAAATACTATGAATTCAATATGGGAGATTGTGGAATAAAAGTTATAAAAGTCCGAAATCTGTGGTGGCTTATCATTATAGCTGATATATTTCAAGGATGTATAGAGGAAATGACTAACTCAAATGCCACAAATCCTACCTTCGGACTTGATCAGGATTTCTAGGTTCGGTAAAAATATTATGATGTGATAATGCATTATTGTGAATTTTTCTTGGCAATGAAACAATTAAAACCAGTAAGGAAAGTGGTAAAATCGGACTGGGCCGACTATATATATTGACATGAAATTGAACGAACTTAAATATGTGATCTTTATCTATATCTAAACTGAATAACATCAATCAATAATCTACACATGTTATTCTGCAACCTATGCTAAATTTTGTAAGTCGATTTAAAGCAAACTTGACACACGCTATTTGGTATGCTGCACGGTTTTAAATTAAATCTCAATCAGAATGATTTCAGACTTCATTCCGAACCGAATTTCGTGCAAATCGGACTATTTGGGACGATTAATGAAACATGTAAATATTGAAGAAAATATATTTGTGTATGGTACTATTACAACTGATTAGAAAAGTCAAGCTAAATTTGTTTTTAATACTGCCACCGTTATTCAAAGATTATTTAAAAATAAGTTTGTAATCTATTGAATAGAATCAAATATACTAATACATAGACCAGCTGCTACGAAATTATTACTGATATTACACTACGACATACAAATAGTTTTCGACGTTAACTATCCAATGTTAAAAACTTTAGTATGGGCAGCGAAGCGCCACGGGTTCAGCTAGTAAAATATAAAATATAATTAATTTTAGCCATTTTGAGGATGTTGGACACAATTTTCGACATATTTAGCAGCAATTAGATATTTCTGGGTTTTGTTGATTTGCATTCCCAAAGTTATCTATACTAAAACATAGCGCCAATAATTTTAGGTATTTTAAATTTCATGAAAATGTAATTTGTTGGACTTTCAATTATCTGTTTTATTGATGCGAAAAATTTATTTCAATAAAATGCACACATACACTGCTAAAATCTATTAAAAAACACAAAAAATCTAAAAAATATTTAAATTTCCACTCCAATGAACTTAAAAAGCAACAAATTATGTTAATTTTGGCCCAGCTTAAATATATGTGATATTTATGGGGGCTGCTAGGAAAAACATGTTGAATATACCGACAAAGATGATTACCTAATAGGGGGCTAGAGTTTTATGAGGCTATACCAAAACGCGGATCAATATGGATAATTTTGGGTAAAGAAATCATTTTAGTAAAGATATGTGGACATGAATGGTCCGTATGACGAATTTTTAGGTTTTCGACTGTCAAACATGTGTAAAAGTCATTTATTTGAATATTATTACCATATACAGTTATTTTCTAGAATATTGTAGTGAATGCTAGGCAAATCAAGTAAAACACCCTCATTTTGTTGTTATATGATTTATTTTTTTGACAGATCTTATTTCCGTTCACCTTCGCTTTCACAATGAGAATGCCTGTGCAACTCATATATATATATATATATATATATATATATACTAGCTGAACCCGTGGCGCTTCGCTGCCCCTACTAAAGTTTTTAACCTAGGATAGTCCATGTATATGCAATGTTTCTTTAATGAAGCTACTATTTCATGGCATTTGACCCTTCTGCCAAACTTACTTCAATATGGGATTTGATTCATGATTCATTCCCATTCATTAACAATGGTTTGCTATTTATTGATAAGTGCGATATCGGTGTTATAGTAGCCCCAAAATCGAACATTAAGGTTCGACTATAGATATTTCTTAAAAATAATATCATCTTTAACTAAAGAAACAAATTTGGCTTATTAAAAGGCCAATACAATCCTTCATTCCCATTATCACCAACCTATATGTCTGTCTAATCCCTTCCTCGCTCCGAATAATATCGCATAGATCCCTGCTGTAGAATTCTTCTTTTAATTTTGTATATTTGTTTCATTGCCAAAAAAGGTTTTTAACATGAATATATTTTCGCCACTTCATATTTTAACCGAACCTTAATTTAGTATTGGGCTTAACTATACATACTTTTTAACAAACCAAGATCAATTCCCAATATGGAATGACAACTGAGTTAGTCGTTTACTTTAAACATTCTTGAAATAATAGCTTTAGTTATATCCAGTTCATATCATATCTAGTTTTTATAGAATTTATAGCAGGGCTGTCCAAAAATGTCAAATTTGTGTGATTGTATTTGTTTTAAATACAAAAATGTCAAAATTTCTGTTTCTCTGTCATTCAATTGTAAAAAAAAAAATTGTAAAATTTATTTTTTAATAATTTAAGGAATTGCAAATTAGTTTGTTTATGATATATTTTCCCATAAATTAGTTTGTTTATGATATATTTTCCCATATAAAGATGTCTTTGCTTCTTTTTTACCTTCTGCCATTGCATTAATCATATATTTCGACTTGTGCCAAACTGATTTTTGCCAAAATATCCTTATTTTTTTGTTCAGGAAATAAATGACCATTTTATAAATATTTGTTTCATTTTCAAATGTTTCTCATTTATAATTGTGTGTGTGACAAATTTGAAACACACAGACAGCCCACGGGGCCTAGTTTGGGCACTGCTGATTTATAGGCGTTTACTCCCACAGCTGTAGAATTTTTGAAATAAAAAAAATAAATAATAAATAAAAATTTCCAAATTTGAATTTTTTCAGAAAATGTCACTAATTTTTAATTTTACACAAATTTGTATCCATTATGTGATGACAATGGTGAAATGAACCATAACGGACGTTAACGGATTTATTTAACTGGTGGCTATTATCATTACTGATAATGACATAATACGACCAAAAATTATTAGTCGGAAATTCTTAATTGGGACCAATTTTTTACTTCCTGGTCATTTAAGATTGAATATGTAATCATCTGAGTACCATACACATGTTTATGAACCAATTTATTCAAGATATTCATAGATATGCAAAGAAACTAAATATTAGTTCAGATGTATACTTTTGATGCTATATCTCCTCGTGATTGCGGAATTTTGAAAGTTTATCTTGTCTGTCTTACTTCTATGGGAAGGAAAACACTTTTATGTAGAGTTTATTAAACGATTTTTTTGTCTACAACCAAAATAGTTTCTATTTTCTATGTATAGCTAAATTAAACGCAATTGAGAGTAAATTTCCCCCATTCTATATCGTCAATTTTTGTAGGGATGATTCATATTTGAAACTAAGTTACTCAGACAAATTTTGAAGTTGAAATCTGTAATCCTTTTTAAGATATAAGCATGGAGTTGAAATATTATTTCAGATTTACGATTACTTTCGAAGCTATAACTCCACATCCACGCCCAATTTTAGAAGTTTGTATAGCCTATGTTATTTGCCTCGGATGGTATGGCGTGCGGTGAAAATTTCAGTAAAATCTGTTTATGGTGTTTGCATCTAGAAAGGAAACTTTTTTTATTTCCTACATATAAATAATTTAAGTGCAACGGGGAGTGCATTTTCACCCGATCGTGCCAGGCTGATTTTTGTATGGATGGTGTGTATTCACACCTTCGTTATTCTCATCCTCATAGAATTTAACAGAGCGTCTAGACACACTTGTTAATACTGAAACGTATAAGGTTTCAGTAACCAAACTGTATTAAAAAAACTCTTCAAATATTCCTTTATTCTATCACGAAGTCTCAGATTTTGTATCATCATCGTCATCAACAGTGACAATAACGAAGCCCACATGGCAAGCAGTTTACTCGGATTTGTTTTCAATTTGGTTGTTACGGTATTGTTATGTCCTCATTTGGGTACATTTACAAACAACACAGAATGCCATGCTGTGGCTACGTAATTCCAAATGTCAATGCCTTTAAGTGTCTACGTATTTGTTCATCATTCACTAGAATTTGTTTCGTGAATGGATGACATTAAGGCGATTACACCACTCGAATGCTACGACTTGAATTTAATTTGAAAAGAGTTTACTTGAGTTAAACAACGGTTACTAGAAACTAGGCTATAATCACATATTTAAAAAAAATAAGTTATTAATCTAAAATATATGTGGTAAACTAGCTGACCCCTTGTTTTGCCTTATCAAAAATGCATCAGTAAATTTTGATAAAAATAAACAAATTAATGGGAAATATATTTGAGAAGCCATTTATTAAGTTTATGTCAAATTTCCGCAAATAAAAACATCAACAAATTTTTATACGTACATATTGTAAAACTTCATTTACTAATTTACCCTTGACATTAACTAATTTGTTGAGGGATTCTTAATTTAAATATAATTTGTTCATGTCAGTATATAACTCGTAATACTTTAAATTTGGCTCATCGTTTAGTGGTAAACAATTCCCGTCGTACCTATCCTCGGATTTGTTAATCCTGATATATATGTTTCAATTGGCCACAGATAACGCCGTATACCTATTTTCAATTTAATTAAATTCTGATGAAATGGTATGTTTAATAGGTTTTGGAATATTTGATAAATTACTGTCTTTTTATATACACTTCAAGTTGTGGGTGAAAATTCTTTGACCATAATAATTGCAATTCTTTACATAGTACATCGATACAAAATTAAGATAAACTGCATGACAATTTCGCTGGTGCCTCACTTTCAGGTTAACAAGCCATTTGTAAACAATACCATACTTTTCCCACTGTTGTGTGACGTCACATCGCGACGAATGCACACAACGACTTTGTTGGTGTTGTTAGTATACATCAACAAACCAAGCAGTTTAACCGTGCCTGCGTGCACAAAACTAAGGGAACTGATGAGGATCAGTGACGAGATCCGAAACTATAGTCTTCCCTGCCTTACCCCTTGGTGGACAATGCCATAATTTTCACACTAATAAAAAACATATATTATTAGATATATTTGATATAGCTCCCACATATGGTTTCGTCCGATTTTAAGGAAATGGTGCACCAAACCAAACCCATATATTTTTCCGATTGACGCGATTTTGCACAGCGTACTTAATTAAGTCCGTATTGATGTCTGTGCTATATTTAAATCTGAAATGTGTTAAGATTAAGATATAGCTCCCATATAGAGTTTCGTCCGAATTTATCTAAATGGTGCAGCAAACTCCCATCGATTCACCGATTGAAACAAGGTCTTGCACAGCGTACTGAATTAATTCCAGTTTAATGCCTATGGAGTTATTTTAAATCGGTTCAGTTTTAGACATAGCTCCCATACATCTTTCCGTCCGATTTTACAATTTACACAAAATTTGGCAGAGATGAGTTTAGAGTAATGTGTTGCAAAAATCGGCGTATATTTCGATATATATCCCATATATATTTTTGTCTGATTTTATATAAATGGTGCACCGAGGAACCTACGTGTGTTTCATATACACAAGATAAAATTGTGGACAGCGCAAAGTTGTACTGCAGCATGACAAATGGAATAGACCACGGGTTTTCAATTAGGTTCAGATTTATAAAAATTTCGATATTTTGCTCTATTTTATAAAAATGGTACACAAGAATATCCGATTGACATGCAATTTTTCATAGATTTCATAATGATATGTGTTTGGGTTTTTAAATTGTTTCAAATATCTATGCTGATCACATATTTAGTTTCGCCCGATTCCATTCCAATGGCTGTTTTTTGTTCTATCTACAGTATATTGTATATATTAGCATCCCTTGTATGTATCCAAAGTGGTGAAGGGCATCATATAGTCGGCTCGCCCGATTTTTGAACTTTCCTTACTGGTTATACCCTTCACCACACTGTGGTACAGGGCATTATGTATTTGTGCATATGTTTGTAACAGACAAAAGGAAACGATATAGACACATGGTTCCTTTTGAGAATATGCATAGCATCACTTTTTAAGTCGATTTATGCATGTCCGTCCATCTGTCCATGTTAAATTGTAAACAAACAACATGTCGGCTTTATGATCCTAATTGGATGAAATTTGGCAAAGGCCACTTATTTGGCCCAAGGACGAACTCTATTGAAATTGGGAAAAATCGGTTCAGATTTGGAGATAGCTCCCATATATATTTTCGTCCGATTTAATGTAAATGGTGTACCAAAGTCCTATATATTTTTCGATTGGCACGAAATTTGCCACAGCGTACTGAATTAGGTCTAGAATGATGTATGTTAAGTTTCCTGAAATCGGTCCAGATTTAGATATAGCTTCCATATATATTTTCGCCCGATTTTAGGTAAATGTTGCACCAAAGTCCCTGAAAATCATTCGATTTGCACGGAATTTGGCATAGCATACTGAATTAGGTTTAAAATGTTGTGTGGTAAGTTTCGTGAAAATCGGTCCATATTTAGATATAGGTCCCATATATATTTGCGTCCGATTTAATGTAAATAGTCCCTATATATCTTTCGTTTTGTTTGGAATTTGTCATAGTGTATTGAATTACGTCTAGAATGATGCGTGTTTAGTTTCGGTTCAGATTATGTAAAGTGTGCACTAAAGACCCAACGTTTGTCCGATTGCCACAGAATTTTGTACAATGAACTGTAGTTAATATAAATGAATCTCTGGCAAGTCTCGTAGAAATCGGTTTAGATTTAGATATAGCTTCAACATATATATTTTCGTCTGACTTTACACAAAATTGACACAAAATTTTGCACAACGTACTGAAGTTTGTATAACTTTATATCTAGTTAGTATAGATATAAATTCTGCACTAAACTTCCCAGGTGGGTCCGATTGGCACAAAATTTTGTACAACGTACTGAAATTTATATTACCTAACGTTTGTCAAACGTTAGGGAATATAAACGTTTGTCATATATAGTTTCGTCCGATTTTAGTTAAATGGTACACCAAAGACCAAACGTTAGGCCGATTGACACAGCATTTTGCACAACATACTAAAGTTAACATAACGTAGCATGTGGAAAGTTTTGTCGAAATCGGTTCCAATTTGGATAGATATTATGTAAATGATGCACCAAGAACTCGAAATGTGGCCGATATGCACAAAACATACTGAAATTACTATAATCTAACCTGTGACAAGTTTCGATGAAATCGGTTTAGATTTCGATATAGCTTTTATACATTTTTTCGTCCGATTTTAAGTAAATGGCGGACCAAACTCCTCAGGTTTATCAGATATTTACCTAAATAATCAACGGGTGTCCTATTGATATTTGCTTTAAATTGATTTACATAATTTTGTCCCATTTTAAGAACCAGTTCTATATCTGTACGTCTGTTAGGATTCATCTGTTGAATATACCCAAAGTGGTGAAAGGTATCATATAGTCGGCCCCGTCCAACTTTACTACTTTCCTTACTGGTTTTTATTTAGAATACATCCAAGCATCGACAAATGTGAAGGTTAGTAGATCCCTTGAGCGTTTTAATAATACTGAAAATCCATTTTTTTATTCTTTCCGCCATATAAGACATTAAGGATATTTTTGTTCTGATATCCGAAAAATTCTTGCTCTAGTCTAAAAACTGTACACTAAACATCAACATAATATTTCTAAACAGATGTGAAAATATAACATACATGAAAATTTAACATACCACAATCCACCCTTCACATAAATCAAACTGGTTTTGTGGTCTCAAGACAATGCGTATAATGCACTTCATGAACTATTTTATAAACCTTGGAAATAAATAAATTTGCTTTATACGAGTGAATTTTGGGGCTTTGAAAGACAAAATGCCATTTACTAACTTTTGATGTCTTTCTTTCTATTCACTCCTTCTAACTGCACGCACTTTCATAAAGATTTGAATATATTTTGCAATTATCATAAAAACATTAAACTCTTGTCTCTTTCAAGGTCATCCAATTAGAAGATATTTTTATACCCTCCACCATAGTATGGAGGGTATATTAATTTTGTTTTTTGTTTGTAACTCATCGAAATAATCATTTCCGACCCTATAAATAGCCATGTCCGTCTGGATATTGTAATCACTCTAGCCTCTAAACGAATTAAGATAGATCGCCAAAATTTTGCATCGAGTCGTCTTTTGTGTGCAGGCAGGTCAAGTTCGCCAAGTTCCCATATAAGTGTACCCCTCAAATTTCGGTAATTTGGGGTTCTTGAGTGCGTTTTCAACCGAATTCGCTGAAATTGTGTACATTGGGTTCTTATTAGGTACCAAATATCTCCACAAAAAAATTATAAATAGAAGTCCATTTTTCTGGTAGCTCCTATATAAGGTTACCCCCAAATTTCGGTATTTTGAGGTTCGCGCGTTTTTCAACCGAATTCGCCGAAATTTGGTACGTTGGGTTTTTATTGGGTACCAACTATCTCCACAAAAAATTATAAATATAAGTCCATTTTTCCTGGTAGCTCCCATATAAGGGTACCCCCAAATTTCGGTATTTTGAGGTTCTTGAGCGCGTTTTTCAACCGAATTCACTGAAAATTGGTATTTTGTAGTCATATATGGTAACAAATCTCCCCTCCAAAAATTTACAATATTCACCCTCTTTAACTGGCAGTCCCTATATGTACCGCGTTTTGGGTTTGCTTCTAAGACTCTTTTGTAATTATTTCACCTGCGGAGGATCATTGAACATATAATGATACCTACCTATTTTTTAATATTTAGCGTAAAGATATGTATTCTGATGCAAAAATGTTAGTTTCGAAATGGAGCTGCGTATATTGATTATGTGACCTCTTAATTGCAGTATTTTGGGGATGTTCCACCCTACCATGCGTTATCAATATCGGACCACTTTCTGGGGTTTTTAGGAAAAATATCCATTAAAAATTGCGGAAATTTGTATTTGGTGTACATTTATTTCGGTATAGGTCCACTTTTGTGTATGTGCCATATATTTGCGATGCTAGTATCTGTTAGTATACCTATGGTGGAGGGTATCCAAAGTTCGGCCCGGCCGAACTTAACGCTTTTTTCACTTGTTGAGGTTAGAATTGAATTCTGATGTTAGGATTCCTAACAATTGAAATGTAGCCGCTTGTTGAGTTGTTATAGAATATGTTATAGAATGCTTGGTCAATTCGAATCATCCAACAATGCGATACTGACATTTGTTTGCAATGTAGTTTCTATATGTACCGCGTTTTGGGTTTGCTTCTAAGACTCTTTTGTAATTATTTCACCTGCGGAGGATCATTGAACATATAATGATACCTACCTATTTTTTAATATTTAGCGTAAAGATATGTATTCTGATGCAAAAATGTTAGTTTCGAAATGGAGCTGCGTATATTGATTATGTGACCTCTTAATTGCAGTATTTTGGTGATGTTCCACCCTACCATGCGTTGTCAATATCGGACCACTTTCTGGGGTTTTTAGGAAAAATATCCATTAAAAATTGCGGAAATTTGTATTTGGTGTACCTTTATTTCGGTATAGGTCCACTTTTGTGTATGTGCCATATATTTGCGATGCTAGTATCTGTTAGTATACCTATGGTGGAGGGTATCCAAAGTTCGGCCCGGCCGAACTTAACGCTTTTTTCACTTGTTGAGGTTAGAATTGAATTCTGATGTTAGGATTCCTAACAATTGAAATGTAGCCGCTTGTTGAGTTGTTATAGAATGCTTGGTCAATTCGAATCATCCAACAATGCGATACTGACATTTGTTTGCAATGTAGTTTCTAAACACATCGTCTAATTTTCGGCAATCTTTTGGTTCTTGACGTACAAACATCTTCGCAGAACATTTAAAATATATGACAATGTATTACATGGTCCGTTTTCCAAACCAATTAACTGTAATTCGCATTCCAAATTCGCATTCGTAGATATGAAATATGTACGCAAAGTTTATTCACTCCTGGCAGACAAGCCCGACTAATTTCAGAGATTTTGGATGCCCATCTTTTTCCAATAGTATTGCCATTGTATTACCCGAAAGCGTCATTGCAAAGAAGTACCTTCCGTACTTTAACAGAGGGTATACTTAGTAAAAACGTCATATCTGCCCGACCAACATCAAATTTTGAGCAGACATAAACGGCTGTAGTTAAAAATTGGATATTTTGTGTGAAAATATCTAAATAAATATTTCGAGTCTTTTTAAACGGATTTAACAAATATATCTGCATTCTAAATCGGCGTCACAATTGTCTAAACTATAATACAGTATTTTTCGGTTAATTGACCCTACGGTTAATTGGTTTCCACGCTTAATTGAACCACATGATGGGTCAAAAATATTTCATTTCATAGTAAGCGGGTTCGGATAATTGGTTCCTCTGTTAATTGAACAAAAATTTGTGCAAATTTTGATGTGCAATTAACCGAAAAATACTGTAATTTCGAGTTGCTATCCGGGTGTCATATATCTACGTCATAAAATATTTACGAATAATTGTGACTTTATTTTGTTGGTTATGAGTCAATTCAGTATACGATTCATAATTTGATATCGTATATAAAGTGAATATCGATATATATAGTGGATGTGTGTTTTGTAATGGTATTTATATCCACTATCATTCCGCCAGCATGTCAACCTTGTACTCAATTATTTCTTAAGAACCTAATAGGACAATCTAGTGTTTTCTTCTTCAGCTATTCAATATTATAAGTTTTTAATGCCAATAAAATTAATATAATGTGTAAATGTTATTCTTTTTAATTCCAATTGTTCATTTATGTACTGTGTCATATTACAATTGTCCTGCAATAAAAATTAATGTGCCATTTGTTATTGTTTCCATAGTAGACAACTAAATATTATTCTATTATTTATTTTTTTGCAAAACATGCATATAAAGATAAAATTTAAATTTTTTAGTTCTACCTAATGTACGCAAAGACATAGGCTAATACAAGTATCACCTTAATAAAATCGGCATTTTGATTTCAAATGACAGAGACGGCAGAAAATGAATATTTTTTGCTTTCACCAAGACTTTTGTAACTAATCCGCTCTGTAACGATACAACTGTTACAAATCTCAATATAATTATCTCTGAGTATTCAGTCATGTTGTGGCTTTATAATACTATGTCATTTTTTTTTTGTTTCTTATGAATCCTTTATTATTATTTAGGATGATGTTATAATTTTTTTGCTTCGCTTTTTTTCTCAAATCTTACATTTCTTGGTTGTTGTTTTAGCCATATCTAAATGTGGGTGGCGAAGGGGATGATAGATACCAAGCAACGGCTCTGATTGGCTCGCAGTTCTCGCTTTAGCGGATGTACTCAAGAAGTACAAATCCGATATTATTGCCTTACAAAAATGCGATGGAAAGGGACAGGCGTAAGTAAATCAGACGATTACGCAATGTATTATAGCTGCCATGAAACGAGACATGCATTTTGCTGCGGATTTATGGTCAACAGGAGAATAAAAGACCTCGTCTCCAGATCCACTCCAGTAGATGAGCGAATTGCTATAATCCGCATAAAAGCGAAGTTCTTCATCAGTCTTATTTGCGCCCATGCTCAGACTCCTTTTCAATTTGTTCAAAGGTGGCTGTTACCGCTCGCAATGTTTGACCCATTATATCGATGTCATCGGCGTAGGCGAGTAACATGTGTTGTTTGGCGGCTTCAGACCTGCCAATCCACCATTGACCAGATTAAATAAATTAAATTAAATACATCGACACATATCACCTATTCGTCGACTATAAAGCCGCATTCGACAGCCATATCCCTTCAGAGGTGTTTAAAGCCATGTCTACGTTCGGTATTCCTGCAAAATTAATACGGTTATGCAGGATAACTTTAAGTGGCACAAGGTCAGTCGGAAAGTACCTATCGGAGCCCTTCAATACCGAACGAGGATTCAGACAAGGTGATATGTCGTATGATATTTTTAACATCCTGTTGGAAATGGTCATACGAGACGCAAAGGTGAACAGAAATGGCACTCTGTACACCAAACAACACAACGCCGATGACATCGATATAATGGGTCGAACATTACGAGACATCAGTTTTGAAATTTGAAGGAGGATTGTGATGGCCAACAGATGCTACTATGGTCTAAGTAAGAAGTTTAGAAACAAGGCACCTGTACCTCGTTTACAATTTAACATGGACAGATGGAGAACGGACATGCATAAATCGACTTAGAATGTGATTCTATGCATATTCTTAAAAGGAATCATGTGTGGTGAAGGGTATAAAACTAAAAAACTGTATACAATACTTTTGGGAATAATATTAAAATTGAATACACTGTATATGGGATCTATTGCTGTATCTTTACGGATTCTTATTTAAATTGGGAAACTGCATTCTAGGCCCATTTTGGTGCTGTGTGCAAAATTTGGTCTCAATCGCATAAACATTGGGAATTTAGTGCACCATTTATACCAAAAAATTTATACGGAAGCTATATCTAAATCCAGGCCCAATTCGTCTCAATCGGACAAATATTGGGTGTTTGGTTTTTAATTTACAGAAACATATATTGGAGCTGTATATAAACCTGAACCAATTTTCTTAAATTTCAAGAGAATGTAATCAAATACATATACTCAAAAGTAATTATGGGTCTATCTCGTTTCCTTTTGCATGTTGCAATCATATGCAAGACATATCGAATTACAAACTATACAGTCAAGAATGGCGTTTAAGGGGACCCCCCCATTCTCGGGGTCAAAATTTTTGTTGATATAATTCGAATCTACACTGATTAAAGAATGTCTCTACAAAATTTCAAGTGAAAATCTCAAGAACTGTTGAAGATATATCCGATTTATTGTGTCAGCATCAAGTGACGGCTGAAGGGCTTCTCAAACTTTAAACGCGTTTTTCTCTAAACATTTTTTTGCGAATGGCGGGCACGATAACTCAAAAACTAATAATCCAATCGGTTCCAAATTTTGCAACGTTTCTCTGGGAGTGTACAGCTCTCGTATGAACTAGGATAAAGCCAATCGGTGAAGATCTTCCTTATTTTTTAACTTGGCTTTTGGTAAAAAATCCGCGATTTTTCAAAAATATTTTTCAAAGGGCCACCATTTTCTTAATTTTAGAGCGAAGTCAATAATCCTAGTTCATACGAGAGTCAGACATGTACTCTTTCTAACACCGTTGGAATTTTCGGATTCCGATGTTCCAGTGAGGAGTTATCATGCCCGCCATCAAAAATAAGGACTTTTCTTTAATTACAAAAAACAACAACAAAACAATAACAAAATTTTTTTGTAAATTATTTTTCTTCTCTTTTAAATCTTCAATTATATATGTGCAAAGTTACAAACCTTAACAAGCATTGGTATTGATTTACTAGCCCTTTGAAAATCTTGAAAAAATAAAATCGAGAATGTGGGGGGTTCCCTTAAAATATCAACCCCAAAACGTCGAGAATTTTCATCATTAAGATATTTGCTCTATTTTCAACCAGAACTGATAAACATATTATAACATGAATTTAAATGTTAATACCACTAAATTTTACCTTGTGTATTTTTTTTTCGTTTATTTATAACTTATGATAACTACGGCCTAAAAATTATTTAACGACAATAGATTTATTTTATATCTTCCAGTGTATTTACAACAATTTGCTTATTATTATTACAATGTACGATTGAAGGAAATTATCTGATATTATATAGATATATAGCTAGTTTCTTGGTGATCTAGTTACTTCATACTCCATAAAGGAACACAAAATATACTGTTGGATTTTTTGTCAATTTAAGAAGTTGTCTACGCACATCACACGTTACTGGTAATGCAGGCAGGGGACAATTGACTTCCCTAATGACATACCCATGTTAAATTCACCAGTCTAGGGCATGAAGTGGTAACTAGTGGTACTTACGGTTAATTAGTAAACTATATGGTTCATCAGCAGTTACTCGAACTTACTGTGTGTGTGTGTGTAATAAATATGACATACAGTAATACTGGTCTCATAAATCATTCAGATATTTGTTTTCATGACTGTCGTTGTTGTGTACATACTAATATATTAAAAATGCTTGCAATATATTATGATTCATCCTCGTAATTTTGTTTATTAATATTATTATTATTTATAAAATAATATCCAATTTCATGTTGGCAATAATGGCGTAGAGGATGATAGATACCAAGCAATGGCTCTGATTGGCTTTAACATGGCGAAGTCCAGGTTTATCTTGGTCCCTCTTTCATCTCTATTGTGGACACTAACCTCCCCGCGGTGCCACCGGGTTAGTTACCCACTCTCGGAAAACCGAACATACTATGAAAAAGCTAAGAAAAAGAAACCTAAACCCCTCTAATGTTGACGACCCCCGTAAACGTATAAAGGACCACGATCTGCGAATCTGCACTTGGTAGCCGATGCCTACTCCGCTCAACTTACCCATCTGCTTGAGGAAAGCACTTCTTGTCCCGATAATAGTATAGAAGCACAATGGCAAAGAATTGCCCACTCCCTACAAACTGCAGCAAAAGCAACACTTGGGTACCAAAAACCACCACCAAGAAACCCATGGTACGATCAGGAGTGTCGTAATGATACTGATGTGAAAAACGCAGCGTATAGAGCAACCCTGCAGACAGTAGCAACACGTAACGTGATAGAGAATTGTCGGGAGAAAAGGAGAGAGGAGAAACGTGTTTTCAGAAGAAAGAACAAGAAAAACATGAGCGTGAGCAAATCGAGATGTACTGAAGTCAAAATGAAGTCCGGAAATTTTACCAAAGAGTAAAACACCAAACCGATGGCTTTGATGCAGGCACATCCTCCTGTAGAGATGAAGAAGGAAACCTGGTGACAGACAGCGTGTTGAGGATCTGAAAGGAGCATTTTGAAAAGCTTATTGTATCAAATAGTGGCGTTGAAAAAGATACCCAAGAACCAATAAGAGATGATGGTATAGAGTGAATACCACCTAGCCAAGATGAGGTCATAAAAGCAATTAATCGGCTCAAGAACAACAAAGCAGCAGGAGCCGATGGGTTACCAGCCGAACTATTTAAGACTGGTGACCAGATGCTGGTCAGGAGCATGCACTATTTGATTAGTACAATTTGGCTAGATGAATTCATGCCCAATGATTGGAAATTCAGCATCCTATGTCCCGTGCACAAAAAAGGAGACAAAACGATATGTGCCAACGATAGAGGAATAAGTCTTCTTCCCATCGCATATAAAGTGCTATCCAGTATGCTGTGTGAACGATTGAAGCCAATGCACAGTGGTTCCCTTTGTATGGGAGAGAGCGACAAAAATATTTCTAATCAAGCTATCGATCTGAAATTATATATATGTATAGGTTCGTTGTGGGTAAACAACATTTTGACAGAAACATGGACCATGTAGGTCCACGTTTTAGTATAGCTCCCATATAACGGTCCCATCCGATTTGACATATTTTGAAGATTTTAGCTACATTTTCCAACATATTTGATTGAAATTTGGTATTTTGAGTTCTCAGTGGGCTAGACAGCACCAAACAAAAGCTGTTCAATATCGGTCCACGTTTTCGTATAGTCTAAATACAAAGGTACCAGCCGAATATGGGCATTTTGATAGTTATAGCCACATTTTCCAAAATATGTTACTGTAATTTGGTATTTTTGGTACACTCAAAAAAAGTGTACTGAATACCAATAAAATTGTTCTTGAAATTAAGTATTTTGACTTTAATTTGGCGCCAAAGAAAAAAATGTTGATCGAAGAATATTTTGATTTTTAACAAGCGACAAAAAAATTCGCGGACTCATCATTTTCTGCCAATTTTTCCAATCTTCGTTGTTTAGTTCTTTTTGAAGATTGGGAATAATCTGATTGTGGACGGCAACGTTTTTTATTTAAGATGATTCTGGCGTTGTAGTTGTTATATAAGCGGCTTCTGTCCTTAACACTAGAAAGACTGGAATTTTGTATATACCTATATTGCCTAAAATCGGTCAAAATGACCTCATTCTGAAAGAATTTTTATTGTGTAAAGAAATTTTTTAAACTTATATTTTAATATTTTTTACATTATTTACAATCATACAAAACGTAGTTATTATTTGTTTTCGGTGGAAGGGCTCTCGAGTTTCCCTTTTTGAAAAATAAGAACGCGGACAAAATGTTACAAAAATAGTAAATGTTTACTCTAAGACTGAAATCGACTGGAAATATAAAATTTATTTTTTTCCGATTTGTGTGTTCGTTTGTGTTTCTAGAGTAGCAAACGGTTTTCGATGTTGTTGTACTGATCTGATCATATAAGAAATTTACTTTATACAATAATAAAAGTAGTTTGATTATTTAATATATCACAAGAAGTCAAAATGACAGATTTTAGGAAATATAGGTATAACACATGTGAATACGGGGAATGAAAGAGGGTAGGAGCAGCTACTATGATTAATAATCGTAGTCCCATGTGGTACAAAAAGTCACCAAATTTTAAAAAGCTGTGTCATAATATACACAATTGTTTCTGTACTTGAAATTGAAAAACGGCCAAAATGACCGCCATCGGCAATCTAGTGTTAATGCAACAATTCGGAATGATAATTTAAAACGGATGATTTTTTGCGACTGTTTTTCTCCGAAAGTAAGACTATTTTCTTACAAATGTAATTTACACATTGCGATAGATAAAAATCATATCTTCTTCACCTTCCATTTCAATATTTGCACGTAGTTCATCGAACAGCTCTCGACCTTTTTCAGAATCTTTCCCCTTTTCAGAACACCAAATTTCAAAAACCTACATGCGAGAAAAATGCATTGATAAGATGAACCTATAGCGAAATGTAAAAAAAGAAAAGAATAATCGCATTTGACAAAAATAACAACACTTTTGTTTGTTCACATTTAACAATAACAGCACGTATCCACCAACATTTACACGACTCTGAGTTAGTATTTTACTGCTTAAACACACATCCGCAAATTTCCGCAATTGAAACCAATTTTTTCGAAATATACACAAATGTACCAATATTAAAAACCAAGCATGACTGGGGGAATCGGGGGGAGGGGGAACACATTTAAAACTCTAAGTAGATTTATCGAAGACGGCAAAAGTAACTCCAAAAGGGTCCATGGTAAAATTAGTGGTTTAGAAAAACTACACAATAATTTATAAATGTATATATATGTAAAAATCATGTTAATACCATTAACTTTAACCTCAATAATCGGTATATTTAATTTGGTGTATTTATTATTTATATTTTCACTTTTGAAATCTCACCTAATTTTTGCGTTTTCTTTCCTTAAGTAACCACACTTCAACCGCACTCACTTCTAAGACTTGTATTTCTAAAGTCCCGTCAGAAAACAACAAAATAGCTTTGATGGCATTAGAGACAATTTGTTTCCTTACTGATCCAAAATATTGTTTTCCATTTTTTATTTTTGTCGTATGGGGGGAACCAGTGTGCAATGGTCAATGAAATCATTGGGCAATACCAATGCGGCTTCAGACCTGGCAGATCCACCATTGACCAGATTTTCACTCTGCGCCAAATCCTGAAAAAAACCCACGGAAAACACATCGACACATTCCACCTATTCGTCGACTATAAAGCCGCATTCGACAGCCATATCCGTTCAGAAGTATTTAAAGCCATCTCTACGTTCGGCATTCCTGCACAATTAATAGGCTAAGCAGGATAACTTTAAGTGGCACAAGATCAACAGTTAAAGCAGGAAAGGACTTATCGGAGCCCTTCAATACCGAACGAGGATTCAGACAAGGTGGCAGTTTGTCGTGTGATCTTTTTAACATCCTACTGGAAAAGGTTATACGAGACGCATAGGTAAACAGAAATGACACTCTGTACACCAAACAACACATGTTAATCGCCTACGCCGATGACATCGATATAATGTTACCGCTCGCAGCCACCTTTGAACAAATTGAAAAGGAGTCTGCAAAAGTGGGTCTGGAAGACCAAGCTGATGGTATCAACGCGCAAGACGTCCAGTAGACTCGGACCAACTGTGGAACTTGAGAACTAAATAAAAACGAATGACATCAGTTTTGAAATTCGGAGAAGGATTGTGATGGCCAACCGATGCTACTATGGTCTGAGCAAACAACTTAAAAGCAAGACCACCTCCCGCCAGACCAAACTCACACTTTACAAGACGCTACTTGTGCAAGCAGATGAGGCAGTTCTTGAGGTGTTTGAAAGAAAAATTCTCCGAAAGATCTACGGGCCGATCTGCGTCGACGATGAATATTGGCGACGAATGAACCACGAGCTCTACAATTTAAACGCGGACATCGACATAATCAGTCGTATTGAGCTGCAGCGATTACGGTGGCTAGGCCATGTTGTGCGGATGAATGAGAATTCCCCAGCTCAAAAGGCATATAAAAACGAGCCGTAGAAGGGGAAGGCCACGAATTAGATGGAAAGACCAAGTAGAAAACAACATCGTGGAACGTGGTCTTCCAAATTGGTGGATTTGCCCACAAGACCGACGCGCTTGGAAATCTTTTTTAAGAAACAACCGTTCTGTAACAAGCCAGCTAAGTAAGTAGTAAACAAATGTTCATGACACTCAGTCATCACATTCCTTCATTCAAAGCCGTTTTATGGAATTGCTATTAACATATTTAAATGATCATTTGACAAAAAATCAGTTAACCCAGTCGTAAGTATTATAAATAGATGTATAAAAAATGAAGGTTAAATCAAATGAATTCAGTTAATTAATATTTTAATAAAGTTCGCAATTTTATTTTTCTTCTTCTATTGATTGACATTGTAAATAAATAACAAATGTTTCTGTTAATAATGTGACTTAAATGATTTAAATCCGATAAAGGTTCACGTATACGTATATTAAACGACCTTCTTTCTCGCCGGCAAAAAGGGACTACAACGTCAACGATATTTAATAAAACTTCGTTGGTAATTTATTATTCTTTTATATTTTTCATCTGTTGGAAATGAACATTCATTTTGTAAAACTTCCTTCCTTTGTTGGTAATAATGACGTTGGTTTTTTCTATGAAAGAAGAATGATTGTTGTGACTTCCGAATTGAAAATCCCAATTTTGAGCGTATCAAGAGCATCAATTCGCAATTACCTTTCTGGTAGCATCCATTAGAATGGCTTTTGGTTAAGACTGCAATTGTTGTTTCGTGCATCCGGCAACTAACAAAATATCAAAAAGAAAGATTATTGTAAAATTCATATATCTATATCTGAACAGATGCTATATCTATATCTGAACAGATTTCAAGGAAACTTGCCACAGATTAAATTGTATTAACTTCGGTACGTTGTGTCAATCAGCTTAGCTATGTATCTTTAGTGCACCATTTACTTAAAATCGGAGGAAAATATAATTAGGAGGTGTATGTAAATCTGAACCAATTTGCACGAAACTTTCAACACATCATTCTAGATTTAATTCAGTACATTATATCAAAATTCGTGCAAATCGTAATATGTATATATATATATATATAGGGACTTTGGTGCACCACTTACCTTAAATCGGACGAAAATATATATGGGAGCTATATCTAAATATGACATATAAAGACATTATTTAAAATATACATACAGCCGCAGCTCGCCTGTATAAGACATAATAAGACACGGACAGCCGCCCGTTCTATTTGAGTGGTTGTAAGTAACTAATTTTATTTTAAAATATTTATCCTTAGGTTCTACTTAAACAACTCTTGCTTAGCCTAATCTCAAATACAAGATACTTATCAATAAACTATTTGTTCTAATAATAGAATTTGATCTGTGGAGTGTTTTCCCATCGTGTGCGTCATAAAATATCAACACCAACAGTCCTATCAACGTTGCATGTGGGATTTTAGACTCTTATCTTAAAACACTCCAACGATCAAATCTTCTGTAATACAAAATTCTGTTCAAAGTATTTTGAACATGCTGACGACTGGCAAGAAGAGCTGGCGAATTAAATTTCCGTTCAAAGCATTTTGAACAGACTTAATACCCTGTAACACAGTGTGATGCCTTCATCACACTGTGTTGCAGGGTATTAAGTAATTAAGTATTAAGTAAGTATAATGACTACAAATTAAGTTTAAAAAGAAGGAAGTTCTTCTTCGATTGGCTTTATCCTAGTTCATACAATAGTTACCGATTAGATTATTAGTTTTTGAGTTATCGTGCTCGTCATTCGTAAAACACTGCTTCGAGAAAAATGCGTTTAAAGTTTGAGAATCACTCTTGCCGTCACTTGATGCTGACACAATAAATTGGCTATATTTTCAAGAGTTCTTGAGATTTTCACTTGAAATTTTGTAGGGACATTCTTGAATTATTGTAGACTCGAAAAACTAAATAAAATATTTGACACCGTGAATTGGGGGGTTTCTTAAAGTAAAAATATACAATTTGTAAAGTAGTTGGTACCATTTAGTGCATTTAGTGTCACATCATTCTAGACTTAATTCAGTACGCTATGCCAAAATTCGTGCAAATCGAGAGCTATTCAGGGACTTTATATTTATATATTCCCAAACTACCACAATCCTACACTTGCACAGTAATTTTAATTGAAAAATTAGCTCTCTCTGTTCACTCAAATCCAAAGATGTCTCTATAGCTAAATCTTCAACAGTACTCTTAATTCTAATTTTCAGATTTTCAGCTCTATCCCTTCAGCACAATCCAAATTGTACTAAATTTAGTGCCATTTAGTAATTTTCGTGCCCATAAGTATGACTCCACGACGACTCTACTCAACGTCTCCTACACTCCAATAGTCATTTTAATTCCCAATTTGAAGACTCCAGCTCTATCTATTTACTAAATCCAATATCCACAAGTTTAGTACAATTTAGTATTTTTCGAACACAAAAGTGTGATTGTTTAAATCTAGTTCAATCCTGCACTCCAATAGTAGCCCTAATTCCTATTTTCAGGATTACATCACTATACACGAACCAAATGCAAATAGTACCAAATTTAGTACTATTTTGTACTTTTTATACACATAAGTAGGAATTTCTTCTTCCATTTCCATACATAACACCACTTCCCAACCTGTATTCCCTATAAAATTTCAAGATTTTAGCTTTATACGTTAAATATACAATTAGAACTAAATTTAAAGTTCAGTACACTCATAGGTCGAATTTCCAAAAACCCTTATGTACATCTTTCTAGCTTTCCGTCAGTGAACCAAATTTCAGAAATCTAGCACTTCCCGTTCGTCTAATACAAAGGGTACCATATTTGGTACATTTTAGTACTTTTCGTACCCTTCTAGTTCGAATTTCCAAAAACCCAGTAACCTTCACTTAAAATTTCTAGCTTGAGCTGTTTCGTCTGGGCGATGATCTGTCAGTCAGTCACTCACTTGACACTACCGTCGACTCCGCTTTACTGTAAGTCGCTTAACTGAAAAATATCGGATTAGTGAAATAGATTTCCTGCACCATTACATTTTAGATTAATTGCCCACAATATACTCCGCATAAGTAAAACTTCGCATAACTGAAATAGATTTTGGAGCCAAATATTGCAAGTTTCTTTCAATTTACTCCGTATTACTGAAAATCCTGAAAATGAAGGATAATGACAGATAATTTTTCATTGAGGATTACACGACTTCAAAGCCCACCATAACAGATATTTTTCTGCAATTAATGATTTTTCCGACGAATGGAACGTGTGTGTTAAGTATATATAAATATGACGTCGAAGAAAGTTAAATTCGTGCCGCCAAACTTTTTAACTCATTTGGAAAATTCTCAAAAATCCCTTCTGCATTTCTATATTTTATATACAAGTAACAAAGATGTACCAAAATATGTTACAAAATGTTCCATTATTAGGGATCCCATATTATTAAAACGAATGATATATAGAGGTATGTTACTTATTCACAACCCCATATTACAGGCATGTCAGCTATTAAAAATACTTAAAACGGCTAGTATGAAACCTTTTCAAAGACATGGACAAATATTTTCCGTTTTTTAAATCAATCAATCAATCTATCATAAATATTATATAATGGACCACATAGTATGCAAGATTCGTTACAAACCGGGCATTTTAATAACACGCATAAAAAAGACAGTTCATAATAAAAATCCCTTTAGCTGAGAACATGTCAACCAGTTTCAATTTCTATCGTATATTTTCATAAAATTCGAAACCTACGCATTCGATATAAAATATGAATTTTTCAAATTCTTAAACTGAAAAATTATTCGCTTATGAGAAGTTCGGATAACCGAAATTATTTTCAGTTAACCGAACTCCACTGAAGTGAAAACATCGGATAACTGAAACAAACATTCAGAATTTTTTCCGTTTCAGTAAAGCGGAGTCGACTGTATGCTCTTTTATATATTAAGATGAGGTATAACAACAATTCCAATAGGGTTCGTCAATTAAGGGGACTGTACCAAATATTGTTGCTATTGAATTACAAATGCGACCTTACATAAAATTCGATCAAAATATACTTTTCCCGGAAATCGTTGTAAGTTAGAAAGTTTCAATTATTCTTTTCTTTTTGTTGACTTAAGCAGAACACAACCGTCGATCGTTTAAATCATTAAACTGGTTCAGAAATTGGCATAACAATATTAATTATTGAGTAGTCGTGTACACATAGTCGTTGTGTATGTCCTTTATCTAGATTGTCAATTCTTTTACTTAAATTTTGCAGTCCACAAAGAAGAAACTCCTTTCATTTTTTATTTATTTTTTTTTTTTTGCCTTTTATTCCTTTAAAAATAAACCGAAATCTGTACGGCAAGAATCACTTTTTATAGGAAAGTTTGCACAGTTTGTACTTTGATTAAAACACGAGCGTCTAGAGTGATAGTATCTCTTAGATGCTGTGCTGGTCACTGATGCGTACATGTGCATGCACATGGTGTCGTAACGTTTTTCAAGTTAGGCGCAACAGTCTTTACAAAGTAAATACATGTAACTCTATGGGAAAAAACGATAGAAGGAATAAATAGAAGATACGAAAAAATGTGAGGGAGGGAAGAAATCTTAAGTTTTTAAAGCAATCCAGGAAAAAAATTGAAGTCCTTAGTAAGGACTAAAATTGGCGAAATAAAAAAATTACGAAAAACCCTTGAGTAAAATGAAGGATATATATGGCTTAGGGGCAAAAGAAAAATTTCATTTTCCTAAAAGACAACACAAATTCCATGCAATTTTAATCAATTCAGTTGAAATGTTTGTATTCGATTTTAGAACGTTTTATTTAAAAAATGCAAATAATAACCAGTGAGCGGAGCAGTATAGTCGGACGGGCCGACCATACGATACCCTACACAACTACCACGAAACTCTTACATTCTGCGCATGTTTTTTGCGAGCCTGAGCAATTTTTAGTGATATTTGCAGCCTCTTGCCCAATTAGAGGTCAACAGCACCTCTTCCATAGACTGACATATTCCGAATATAACTAATATTCAGCACAGCCCTTCTAATTACTTTTCCAGATTCCCTTCGCCGTGGGTTGTGATGTTCGGCATATAATAGCTCGAAAAAAACACACAAATTTAAGTTTTTGGTGCACTTCATCCCAAAATTACTATCTGACCATCACCGAAAATGATAGATGTTCTTATTGACCTTAAGTGGAACCTCATGGAAAATTTCAAACCGATCAGGGCTAAATTTCCGCCCTCTAGTGTGGTAACGGGTTACTAAATAATGTCTGAATACGTAATCACCTGTAAATATTTAAGTGTAACTTCCACATCCGAGCACATACAACAATATAATTGGTCTTAATTTAAAGGTCAACGACTCCTCTTGGATATAATATCAACGTGAAGATTGGTCCATAACTGTGGCCTGTATCGTGTTTACAAATTATAATGGACAGACGGACAGACGGACACACATGTCTAGATCGACTCAGCTAGTCGAGATATGATGATCGGTATACTTAAAGGTGAGTCTAGGATCAATATTTCGGGCTTTACATAGTTGTGTAGGGTATAATTATACAAAGTGGTCTATTAGGTTAAAAAAGTTTAGTACTGGATACAAAACTAATCTGTTATACACACAGAATAATGAATACACATTGTAGTATGCATAGTTTTCGTTCAAATTGAGAAATGTTTACATATTCAATCATAACTCCGGCAAAATTTAGCTTTCTCAACATAAATTGTTTAGAAGTTTCCTTAATTTTTTAAAAGATATTGTGTACAATATTTTTTGTATAAAATGCTAAATTTGACCTGATAACTTGAGGATGATACGGCACCAATGTTCAGTTATATGTGCACACAAACGTTTATTATTGGATTCCAGTCCAATTACTTAAGGGAGCCAAGCAACTTCATTCTATTGTCCAGAAAGCAATCCTTGATATATGGGGATGCGTGTTTTGGACCGCTGTTATTCTATAAAATCCACATAAGAAATATATTCTATTTTTCTTGTATCGGCCAATATGTTTATACCCTTCACTACACTGTGGTACAGGGTATTATGTATTTGTACATAGGTTTATAACATGCAAAAGGAAACGAGATAGACACATGGTTTCTTTTAAGAATATGCTTTAAATTGATGTACATAATTTTGTCCCATTGTAAGAAGCAACTCTATATCTGACCAAATGACAAATTTAGTATAGGTTGCATAGTGACATGTTTATGGACCCAATTTCCTATTAATACTCCAAAAATGCAACGTCTGTTAGGCTACATCTGTTGAATATACCCAAAGTGGTGACTTTACAGCATTCTTTATTGGTTTTGTAATCGAAATAAGTTCCTGGAATGCATAAAGAACTCTTCAAAAACAATTTAAAACGACGTATCGTTAAGTTCGATCGGTCAAGCACTTTATATTTATCTATCGGGACTATCATATGAATATTATGCCATGGTAAATTGCTGCTAGGACACTCAAATTTGAAATTCAGCTTGACCCGTGACCTTTTATAAGAGGGCTAAGAAGAAAGATGGTCTTCCATTATATGGGATTATGTCTGCTTATGGGTCGATAAGTGCGATTCGACACCCAATGAAAATTCAAATATCAAATTACATAAAATTCATTTCAATTGAAAGTTGTATTCCCCATGAGACGTACACGTTATCAATTCCACACAAGAAGTACTATTAATATAATTTAAATATTTTTGTTTTTAGTTTCGATGTTAACAATAACTTACAGACACATCCTTAAAATTTAACTCTTCGTGAAGTCCTGTATTTGCCAAGAAGTACATAATTGGGTCACACTGTACTTCCACTTGTTATTCCACCCACATATCTACACTTTTCCTCTTATATTATATGTTTCGCTAAATTTGAGAAATTTAATACATTACGTTTGCCATTAATGGAACCACAGCATGAATACATGAATTGATAGGAAACAAATGCCGAATATAACCACAAAAGCCAAAACTTTTTGTCCGACACGTACCTGAAATGAAACGAAGCATAAAAAACAAAGTAGAAACAAGGACATAAAATGTTGAAGTCAATAACATTTAACACTTTTAACTCCAGAGTATTGAACAATTATTAAAACACGACAATTTCCCAAGAGATGGTTAAGGGAAGTAAATTTGCATTCGTGAATTTTATGAGTCAACGGGAAATGAGGAGAATTTGTATTTCCAATGGTTTTTATTTAATGGAATTACTAATTGAATTTTATACTAAATTCCACAGAAAATGAACGATCTACTGTATATTGGTCAAAATGTGTATAACAATATTGTTCATAATTTTCCGACAAGTTCGGACCTTAGCATTTCGGTGCGCACATGATCAAATTAATCACCTTTTCTTTTTAAAACTGCAGCAAAATATTTATAACGCCATTTACTAAATCTTTATTTATATTGGAGCTAAAAAATGGACCCCAAATTTGGGGTTACCGTTATGTTAAAATATTTTCACTCCACATTCAATTTAAAACCAGTGAGCGGAGCAGTATAGTCGGACGGGGCCGACCATACGATACCCTACACAACTACCACAAACTCTAACTTTCTGAGGATGTTTATTCCGAGTCTGAGTAATATTTCGTGATATTTGCCCCCTCTTGCCCGATTAGAGGTCAACAACACCTCTTCCTTACTTTTTCGAATATTCAGTACAGTCATTCTAATTACTTGTCCAGATTATCTTCACGATGGGTTGTGTTGTGATTTTCGGATTATACTCGACTCGAAAACACACAAAAAATTAACAGCCTGTTTATGTATTTCGAAAGAAAGGTTTCTTTCGCTTTCAATGCGAATGAAAATCAATTGTGGTTCATATAAAAAGTTTTTACAGGCAAAAGAAGTCGAACGATAAAAAACTCGAAAGAAAACGTAAACGTATATTTTTTCTTTACAAATTGGGTTTATGTATGACGAAAAAGCTGTCTTTATGCGAACGAGAATGTCATATTCACTCACTTGCTTTATAGCTTTCGAATGAGTTGCAAAATCGCGAACTATGTACGAAAATTTGAAGCACATTCGCACAACACAATCTCTATACAAAATAAAAATTTTTGGAACATATTTTATAGGTATCCCTTGGATTTTTCATTCATGTTTTTAGAAAATAAAATTGTACAAATACTGAAAAATTTCATTTGACATTTTTTTTTGTTAAATATGTGATTGTATTTGTGTAGTTTGTTCTCATTTCCCATTTGACTCTCATTTATTGAACATTGTTGTAAAACTTTACATTTAATTTAGTAGTTTTTCGAATGGCATACGTAACGAACGAATGATTGTTTTCGAAATACATGAACGCTTTTTTAAACGAAAGTGAGTGAGTTACTTTCTTTCGAATTGATTTTCGTTCAAAATAGAAAAACAGGCTGTAAGTTTTCGGTCCATTTCATCCCAAAATTTTAATCTGATCATCACCGAAAATTGTAGGCGTTGTTCTTGACCTTAACTGGAACTTCATGAAAAATTTTAAAGCCATCAGCGCGATATTTCCCCCTCTAATGTGGTAATGGGTTACTAAATAATATCTGAATACCTAAGCACCTGTAAATATTTGACTGTAACTCCCACATCTGAGTAGATACATCACTATATTTGGTATCAATTTAAAGGCCAACCACTCCTCTTGGATATACTATCAACTCCTCGGGCCTACATCCTCCAGGAGTAAATATATATGCCATAGAATACAAATTTTGTCATTTTTCACACAAAAGTCAGGGTCCATTTGACCCGCTAAATATTGACCGATCTTTATCAAAACATGCATGCTTATTCTCTGGCCCGATCCCCTTCTCCATACAAAAATTCGCGGTGTTTGAGCCATAATTGCGGCCTCTGGAGCGACCAGAAAAACCGACAAAAATAAAGTTTTTGGTCCATTTCATCCCCTAAATATTAATCGATCTTTTCCAAAAACAATAGGGGTCTTCATTGGCCAGAACCCATCCTACATGCAAAATTTCGTGAAGATTGGTCCATAACTGTGGCCTGTATCGTGTTTACAAATTTTAATGGACAGACGGACGGACGGACACACATGTCTAGATCGACTCAGCTAGTCGAGATATGACGATCGGTATACTTAAAGGTGGGTCTAGGACCAATATTTCGCGGCGTTACAAACATTTGGGGCTGCACAAAGCTATAATACCCTGACAACATAGTTGTGTAGGGTATAATGAAGAAGACATCAAATGAACGTTTCGGTTGGGGCATATACATACACAAAGAATGATTTATACTGAACCACCCACACCAAAAGGCAGCAAGCTGACATGTGCTACAAAATATATGCGCCCCTCACAACCAACATTGCAAATATTAACCTGCCTATCGGGGCCTTGCTCTTCGCCAGGAACATTTGCCGCATATATTAGATGTCGTGCTAACAGGACATAAAATACTCTCATTACAATCAGAAACGCAGCAATATCATCTGATTGGCACACTCTCAGCCCCATTCCTCGCAAATGGGTAGCATAGAGAAAAAGATTTGTTGGCAATAAAACAATAATGACAATAATTTGTGGCTACGCGTTTCGGTATAAAAAATAGAATTTTAAATATCTGCGATTTGACATTGGCTTACCTTAAGGGAACCTCCCACCATGGGGGTGGGATTTTTTTAAAATTTTAAAATTTCTTTACCAACATGAAATGCCAAATTACAGTCACATCGGTTGGGCGAGATATTTATAGTTTGCAAACATGGACCAATATTGTACATTTTATACAATGAAGTTTTTCGCCATCCAAAACCCAGAATAATATATTATAGCAACTTCCACCAAGAAGTTTTTTATCCACCAATAACCCGAAATGCCAAACTACAGCCACCACAAACTACTGGTCATCCAATTGTATATTATAGTTTAGTTTACCAGAATAACCTTTGGAGCATTTCTGGCATATACCTGAAGTTGTGAAGGGTATCATATAAACTTCCATCCGATTTTTGTACTTCTTATACTGAATTTTTCTTTATTTTATTTCCAACTGATACAATACCTTCATCCAATAGAAACATACATTAATAATATTTTAAGAGTACTTTATAATTAACTAATATTGGATACATTAAATTACCAATACAAATAATGTTTTTTTATCTTTTTGTTTTTCTCAAAATAACCTAATACAATACAATATTTCGAATACCATATAAAATAAAACCCTGTATTATTTCTACCCAATCTATCTATTGGCTGGTAGTATGTGTCTAATTTGTTGTTAATATCTTTATTACGGGCATTTTATAACACATTTATTGTGTGCTACTAATGTTTTGATATAATTCATTGGAGAGTGGATAATAAGAGCAGCATTTAGGTTTAATGAAGATTTATGGCATTTCGAACCAATAGCAAATATGCTTTTGTATTTGTGAATGTGCTTATATTTAATTGAATGTTTTATTCGTTTCGTCACTTAAGCAAATATATGGGTAAGTAAAATGAAATTATTCGTATGTTTTAATTCGATTTATTATATGTAAACTTTAAAATGAATATACATATGACATACTTTAAGCTTGATATACATATTTTATTACTGTTTTAATGGACGAAGTCAAAGTGTTCAAAACTAAACGCAGGGGGGCACCTTTGAACAAAGCTTGGTATTTTTGAACGACATGGTTTTTTACAGTGTTTATGTACAAATATATATGTATTGTATTAATATATATCAGAAGTTCATTTATTTATTAAAAAATATATTAAAAATATTCGAAAATTAAAAAATTAGGATCAAAATTTATTAAAACATAAAATGACATAAAAACTAAATTTAATATGGTGAAAAATACAGTTAATTTCGTAGTCTTATTATCCCATTTGAAATTCTGAGAAATCGAAGCCAAAATTTAAAAACTCCGCTTTTTACTCAAATTTAATGGGCATGTTCAAAGGTCCCCACCTGTGGTATTTTGTGGAAATTTATAATAACTTTTTTTGTAGGAAATATATATGAAAGAAAATACAAAAGTTATGCTTGAAATTATTTCGGAATGCAAAATAATTGTTTAACGAAAGAAAACTATCACTGAATTCTTCCTGCGCCCTTACAACAAAAAAATTAAAAGTTTACAATTGCAGTGCGAAAACATAGTCATTCATGTAAATTTTGTCTACAACCTAAAAAGCTAGTCAAAGTGGTTTACACAGATAAAGAACAAGATTGGCACATAAAAAAATTAGTTGCGGGTCGAAAAAAAATTTAAACCGAGATTTTAAGAGCTTGTTCAAAGGTGCGCCACGTTCAAAGGTGCCCCCTCTCCCCTATATATTCTGTATTAGAGCTTCTAACATGTTCTCATATTAAGGTATAACTTTTGAGTTTTTCTGTTAGGTAGTTCGGAATTTTAGTCGTTAATGATAGTGCAAAAATAGTTATAAACAAGTGAAAAAGCGTTAATACCCTCCACCATAGGTATACTGACAGGTATTTGAAATGAAAATATAGGGAACATACCAAAACGTGGACCAATACCAGAATCTTACCGATTCTATATCAAAATGTTAGAGGCCTTAATACTAAATTAAGAAATGTGTTTCTTAAAAGTTTCCATAGTGATTATAAAGTAATTATTTTTACCGAGACATGGCTTAAGCCTGATGTACTCGATACAGAGGTATTTTCCGATAATTATCAAGTTTTTAGAAAAGATAGAATATCTAAAAAAGGGGGAGGAGTTCTTATTGCAGTTCATAACACGATTCCTTCTGAATTTGTTGAAGTTTCAGTTGATCAGGATATTGTATTTGTCTCTGCAAAATTGACATTTCTTGGTAACACTATATTCTTAACTTGTTCTTACATCCCACCAAATTCAGGAGTTGAAATATATTTAAACCACGCTAATTTTATTGCAAAAGTGTCTTTGTTACTTAATAACAATTCTTCTTTAATTTGCATGGGAGATTTCAACCTTCCAGGTGTCACTTGGATCCCGGGTGATAATATATTGGATTATGTTCCCTCGACTTATCCAATTGTATTCGATGTTTTTTGGGATAAAATTTTTGAACTCTGCCTTTACCAGGTAAATGACGTATTGAATGTCAAAGAGAAACTATTAGAATTAGTATTTTCGTCTACGTTAAATATCTCAATCTTTAGAGGCTCTCCATATGTAATTCCTGAAGACATTTATCATCCTACACTCACTATGAATATAGAATTGAAAAATAATTCTTCTAATACTACGCCCGCAAAAACTTCATTTATCAGACGTAACTTTGCTAAAACTAATATTGTGCAACTACGTTCTTCATTGTTTTCAACTATTTGGGATCTAAGTGGTGACATCGATTCGTGTGTATCAAGATTTTACGAACTACTAAATACTTCTCTAAATAATTATGTTTCTACTGTTAACAAATTGAATGATCAGAGTCCTCCCTGCAAATACTGCTCTTAATTATGCAAAGTATTCATTGGCGAGGAGCCGATATAATTCTGAAAATTCTAGATGTTATTCTTAGCATTTAACTCATATACGATTAAACTTATTGAATAATCCTAAGTGCTTTTTTAAATTCGTAAATTCCAAGAGAAGAGCACAACAATTTCTTAGCTGTATGAAACTTGGAAGTAAAGAATCATCAGACAATTCAGAAATTGCAAATCTATTTGCTGACTTTTTTCAATCTTCTTATACTCAAAATGCATTTAGCGGTCAATATAATTTTCAAATTGATAAATTAAATCATTTTCCTCGTTTCTGCTTAACTGAAGATGAAGTTTATTCTGGGTTAAAGGCATTACGTTCTTCATTTTCCCCCGGTCCTGACGGAGTTCCAACCTACATTTTGAAATCTTGTGCTAATGAATTATTTTGCCATACCTAAACTTTTTGAACTATTAGTTTCACGAAGAATATCACATTTTATAAAAAGTATTATTTCCCCTTTTCAACACGGTTTTATGAAAGGCAGATCTACTACTTCTAATCTTCTTGAATTTGTTTGTCATGTTCATAATTGCTTCGCAAATAAACAACAGACTGATGTTATTTATACAGACTTCAGTAAAGCTTTCGATACTGTAGTTCATAAGCTATTGCTCCATAAACTTAATGTTATGGGGTTCCCGTCAATTCTTTTAAGCTGGATTTCATCCTATTTAGAGGATCGTACCCAAAAAGTTTTGTTCAGTGATTCCTTTTCTAAAGATATTGTTGTCTCCTCTGGAGTTCCGCAAGGAAGTCATTTGGGTCCGTTATTGTTTGTTCTTTATCTAAATGATCTTCCGAATTCCATTCTTTATTCCAAAATACTAATGTATGCAGATGATGTCAAGCTGTTTTCGCATATAAATACACGTAATTCAGTTTATTTACAGTACGATTTACACTCACTCTTTAACTGGTGCAGTGCAAATGGAATGTCTCTTAATTTAAAAAAATGTAAGAAATTTTCCTTATTCAGATCACATCCATTACAATCCGATTACTTTATAGGGTCATACAAACTGAACAATGTTGATTCTTTCTCTGATCTTGGCGTCATCTTAGATCCTAAACTAAGGTTTCATCTTCATATCGATTCTTGTGTTAATAAAGCCAAATCTTTATTAGGATTCATTAAACACTGGTCTAAAGAGTTTGATGACCCTTATGTTACTAAAAGATTATTTGTTAGTATTGTCCGCCCTGTCCTAGAATATGGTTGCATTCTTTGGAGTCCGTTTTATAAATGTCACTGTGATAAAATTGAGTCAGTTCAAGTTCAGTTTTTAATCTTTGCCTTGCGTGGCCTAAATTGGAACCCATCGGAATTACTTCCACCTTATAAAAGTCGATTATTGTTAATTAATCTTCCAACACTAGAAAAAAGACGTTTCATGTTAAGAGCATTATTTATTATTAAATTAACACGTGGTCTGATTGATTCACCTTTTCTTATGGGAGAAATAATTTTTAATGTTCCCTCTCGAAGAACACGTAATTTTGAACCGTTGAAATTGTCCATCGCGAGAACTAATTATGAACTAAACAACCCAATGAGGCCCTTATGTGTAATATATAATAGCATAAGTAATGTTATATGCCTAAGTAGTTCATTGCATGCTATCAAGAATTCTATACTGGGCTTGGAAACAGTAGACCCTGAAATTTGAGCAGTAGTTGCCAATTTGTATACCCTACACAACTATGTTGTCAGGGTATTATAGCTTTGTGCAGCCCCAAAAGTTTGTAACGCCGCGAAATATTGGTCCTAGACCCACCTTTAAGTATACCGATCGTCATATCTCGACTAGCTGAGTCGATCTAGACATGTGTGTCCGTCCGTCCGTCTGTCCATTATAATTTGTAAACACGATACAGGCCACAGTTATGGACCAATCTTCACGAAATTTTGCATGTAGGATGGGTTCTGGCCAATGAAGACCCCTATTATTTTTGGAAAAGATCGGTTAATATTTAGGGGATGAAATGGACCAAAAACTTTATTTTTATCGGTTTTTCTGGTCGCTCCAGAGGCCGCAATTATGGCCCAAACACCGCGAATTTTTGCATGGAGAAGGGGATCGGGCCAGAGAATAAGCATGCATGATTTGATAAAGATCGGCCAATATTTAGCGGGTCAAATGGACCATGACTTTTGTGTGAAAAATGACAAAATTTTTATTCTACAGCGTATATATTTACCCCTGAAGGACCTGTACCCGAAAAGTTTATTTTATATCCAAGAGGAGTGGTTGACCTTTAAATTGATACCAATTATATTGTCGTATGTATTCGGATGTGGGAGTTGCACTTAAATATGAACATGTGCTTACGTATTAATATATTATTTAGTAACCCATCACCACACTAGAAGGCTGAAATATGGCGCTGATCGCTTTAAAATTTTCCATGAGGATCCAGGTATGGTCAAGGACAACGCTTATAATTTTCGGTGATGAGCTGATAATAATATTGGGATGGAGTGGACCGAAAATTTAATTTTTTGTGTTTTTTCGATTCGATCTATAGACCACGTCACAACAGAACCCACTGTGAATGGAATCTGGACAAGTGTTTAGAAGGGCTGTACTGAATATTGGGAATATCCGGAAAATATGTCAGTGTAAGGAAGAGGTGATTTTGACTTCTAATCGGGCAAGAGTGTGCAACTATTACGAAATATTGCCTATATTCGGAATAAAAATCCGCAGAAAGTTAGATTTCCGTGGTAGTTGTGTAGGGTATCGTATGGTCGGCCCCGTCCGACTATACTGCTCCGCTCACTGGTTATATTGTAGCTTTTGTTTACTGTTGTCTGTTTAATGTATCTAATTCTAATTTATATTCGATGTATTATTATTAATTGCCGGCTGATGATCTGTAGCCGGTGTTATTAAACCACTACTAACCCGCCTTAGTCCGGTCTTTGGCGTGTACGTGCTCCCTGCGTATAGGGAGGTAGCCCCCTCGGTCGGCAGGGGCGGGTGTGAGAGGCGTGGGAACGAACGTAAAAAAAAATTACACAAACAGATTATGTAAATCATAATGTACACCAAATGCATTATGGTGGAAGCTGGTGTTTCAATATGAAAATTGGTATTGCAGAAAAAAATTGTATGAGTTCGTCGCTGGAGGCTATACCTTAGCGGGGCCAATGTTGATTACATCGTGTAGGAATTACCGAACATTTGTAGTTATCATTATATGAGGTGCTATGCATAATTGAGGACTGATATACATCTATTTCGAAAATAACATTTTGCGTCAGAATACATTTCTTTACGCTAAATATTAAAAGTACTGAAAATCTGTAGGTAACATTATGGGGGCTCTATTTCGAAATAAAATTTTTCGTCAGAATACTTTTCTTTACGCTAAATATTAAAAATAACGAAAATCTGTAGGTATCATCATATGGGGGCTAGGCCTAAATGCGGCCTATAGTTCATATATTGTTCATTATCGAACCTTAATTCTAGTTTTTTATCTCGATATCCTCCACAGGTGAAATGATTATAGCAGAGTCTTGCAACAAAACCCCATACGCGGAACAACCCATATATCTATTTTTATATAAAAAGGGGGTTGTATGGGAACTACGCCAAAAAGGGGGCGAATATTATTAATTTTTGTAAAGAGATTTGTTACCATATACGACTACAAAATACCAAATTACAGCGAAGTCGGTTGAAAAACAGGCTCATGAACCTCAAAATACCGAAAATTGGGGGTACCCTTATATGGGGGCTACCAGAAACAGTGGACCGATTTTTATAATTTTTAGTAGAGATACCCAATAGAACCCATCGTACCAAATTTCAGTGAATTCGGTTAAAAATGCGCTCAATAACCCCAAAATACCGAAAATTGGAAGGTACCCTTATACACTGCGTATCATAACTATAGACGCACCCTTAATTCAATTGGTATGTTAGTTGACAAATAAAATGGACCCATTAAGTTATTGTTCCCAATAAAACGATCAAAAACACATATTATTCAACAAAAATAATTAATTTATTCTTTATGGTTTCGCCGAATTCTGCCCTTTCAAAATTGCTGGTGTTGCATAACTATAGACGCACTTTTACAAAATTAGAAAAAATTATTTTTTAAAACTTAAATAAAATAAAATAACTTTTATAAATAATGGGTAGGGCCTTCCTTATTTTGAATAAGTTCAAAAATTTTATCCATCACACTGTTGATCAAAATTATTCGCAAGTCTTCATCGATTGACCGCCATTCATCGATAATCACTTCTTGGAAATAAAATAATGTTTGGTATTGGCTGTTTTCTGCATAGACACGACGAGTCAAGATTCCACACATGTTCTCGATCGGATTCTGGTCGGAAATTTTAATATTTTTCGATTTTAACCATACTTGAGTATGGCCATATTTATGAACTGGTGCGTTGTCCTGCTAAAAAACGAGTCCTTGATTGTTGCTGCTTTCCCAAAATGGCAATAATTTGTCTTCCAAGAATTGAACGTACTCCATTGAATTCATCCGACAACATGGAAATGTCAAATAATGGCTATAAAATGCTCCCAAGGCCATTAAGGAACTGCCACCGAAATATTGTATTAAGAAATAACGATATTTCGGTAACCGCCACCTTTGGAACATTTTATAGCCACGGAATGCTTTATTTGACATTTCCATCGGATGAATTCAATTCAATGGAGTACGTTCAAGTCTTGGAAGACAAATTATTGCCATTTTGGGAAAGCAGCAATAATGAGGGACTCGTTTTTTAGCAGATCAACGCACCAGTTCATAAATATGGCCATACTTATGGAAGACAAGAATCCAATACAGAAAACAGCCAATACATTTTGGATTATCGAAATAAGGAAGGCCCTACCCATAAGGAAGGCCCTACCCATTATTTATAAAAGTTATTTTATTTTATTTAAGTTTTAAAAAATAATTTTTTCTAATTTTGTAAAAGTGCGTCTATAGTTATGCAACACCAGCAATTTTGAAAGGGCAGAATTCGGCGAAACCGTAAAGAATAAATTAATTATTTTTGTTGAATAATATGTGTTTTTGATCGTTATATTGTGAACAATAACTTGATGGGTCCATTTTATTTGTCAACTAACATACCAATTGAATTAAGGGTGCGTCTATAGTTATGATACGCAGTGTATGGGAGCTATTCCTAAACGTGGACAGATAAAGACCGTCTTCGAAATTGACCTGCCTGTAGACAAAATATATCTATGCGATATATGGCAATCTATATCAATTCGTTTAGCGGCTAGATTGATTACAATAGACAGACGGACCTGGCTATATCGTCATAGAATTTTACGCTGATCAAGCATGTATGCACTTTATAGGGTCGGAAATAATTATTTCGATGTGTTACAAACGGAAAAACAAAATAATATACCCTCCATACTATGGTGGAGGGTATAACAAGATGGTTATTAATTCATGGATATAAGAGCTATTCAAACAAGATATTGAATATTTTGTACAGTGAGGTTAATACTTAATATTCAGTACGTATTTTGCATATGACATAGACGTACATTGCATATAACCATTTTGCGTGTTTGGGATCAGCAAAAAATTCAACATATGTTGGCGCTTAAAATAGTGTCGCACAGTGTCACGACTGCATCCAAAGATGGTCAAAACTTTGGAGGGCAAATTTTTTAATGACAATTGATAGGAAACATCCCCACACATCGACCCAAACCTTTATTTGGTGGTACTTCAATCGGTGTGGAAAATGTGCGTTGGAAAATTAGTTTGACAAATAATTAATCCGAACATATAAAGTATATATTCTCGATCAGCGTATAATCGTATAACGATATTGACAAGCCCATCTTTCTGTTTTAATCACTCTAGCCTCTTACGAATTGAGAATAATATATCAAGCACAAATATGTTGTCTATAACAAACCAGGAGATGCTATTGTAGTGATCAAAATCATTATTTGAAGGTGTCCCAATTGGAGTGGAAAATGTGTTCGGACACTTAGCTGGAGCGTATATGCTAAAATACGACAGAAAAAACATGACAATAAGCCCATATTTGCATTTTCATTATTAGTCTACGAATTTATGTAGTAGCCCTTGTATAGAGCTTGTTCCAACCCCAATAACGTGGGTTGAAAACAGGCTCTTTCATAAGAAATTGTAACAAGTTTCAACTTTATTCGACATCTTAGAGGAATGTTATAATTGGACTAAATGCCATTTTTAAAAAATGTCTGCCACCAATGCGTATAAGTTAGGTATACGACGTATACGACATATAATCTAATTTCGACAGACAATAGAGCAAGTTTTCGATTTGTACTGCCATAAATGCTACAGCTATGAGGATAAAGTTTTAAAAGTTTTCATCTATACGCATAACTGTTTACAGACTTTGATATTTACTTTTCTCGCTGATGACTATTCCATTCCGAGTGACTTTCATTACAGAGTTCTATGAAGTGATGGAAGTATTTTATGCCAAACTTTTTGCCACCACGTAAATGTTTACATTGTATGTATGATAGACCAACACAGCTTCCGAATTTACGACTACGCCTATTTTATTTTTGCCATTTCCGTTGAATCTGGTTTTGAATGGCAATATACTTCCTCCTATTTTACACTTCCTCCATGTCCCTTTCGGAATTCTTGTCATTTACTACAGTCAAGATTGTGGAATCTACAAATGCTGACAAATGGTGGCAAAGTTATGATGTACATGCCATTGTTTTTTACACAATAGTCTAAGCAGACACAAAGGTCAATTGGATTTCAAGAGAACTGAAAATAATTTTAAGAAGTCTGCATTCATTGAATTCTTTGTAAAGAAATTCATTCACTAGGGAACACTTTAATAGATTTTGTTGAAAACTAATTGAGTTCAAATCTATTGGGGAGTTTTATTGTAAATTTTAAGAGGCTTTCAATTTAAATGACCGCATCTGCAGTTACGTGTTGGGTACATTTCTTATTTGACGTGCCGTACAGAAGACAATAATAAGTGTGCCGTTGCCCTGGACACCGACTATGAAAATGAAGGAAAAAGATCTTGAACAATGTTGGTTTCCAGACGCATAACATACGAAACATATGGGTTTCGGTGGCATTAATTATGCCACCATACTCGTTGCTACTAACATTTGTGGACAGTGAAGGAACTGAGGTGCTGAGCCGGGCAGTGGTAGTACTAACAACTAGCCGCGGTCGTCATAATCGCCATCACAACAGAATTTAACACTAGAACGCCGAAGGCGGTCATTTTGACCGCTTTCCAATTTCAAGTACAAAAGCAACTGTGCATTTAATGACACTTTTTTTTTAAATTTGGTTAAAAAAAAAAAATGTCATTAAATTCACAGTTGCTTTTGTACTTGAATTTGGAAAGCGGTCAAAATGACTGCGTTCGGCGTTCTAGTGTTAAGTTATTTACAACAGTGCTGTTTTCATTATGTGGAACCATGTTGTTCATTGTTTTGTGTATTTACAAAGATGGAATTAGTGATAATTTCGTTTCCTTTATATCACTCGAAATATATCTGGTTTGATCTACTAAACTTAATTCCTCAATCATTTTTCTTTAATGGTGCTATTGCTATTGACTACTTGTTTCCTAATTTTTATACGCTTCAACACACTGTGGTACAGAGTATTATGTCTTTGTGCATATGTTTGTAACAGGCAAAAGGAAACGAGATAGACACATGGTTTCTTTTGAGAATATGCATAGAATCACTTTCTGAGTCGATTTATGCATGTCCGTCCGTCTGTCTGTTTGTCTGTCCATGTTAAATTGTAATTGGGAAAAATCGGAGCAGATTTAGATATAGCTCCCATATAGTTTCGTCCGATTTAAGGTAATGGGTACTTTAAGGGTACTGAATTAAGTACAGAATGGCGTGTGCCAAGTTTCGAGAAAATCGGGTCAGATTTACATATAGCTCCCATATATATTTTCGTCCGATTTTAGGTAAATGGTGCACCAAAATCGCAATATATCATTCGATTTGTACGAAATTTGGCATAGGGTACTAAATTAAGTACTGAATGGCGTGTGCCAAGTTTCGAGAAAATCGGGTCAGATTTACATATAGCTTCCATATATATTTTCCGATTTAAGGTAAATGGGTCTCCAAAAATCCCTATATATCGTTCGATTTGCACGAAATTCTGCATAAAGTACTAAATTAGGTCAAGAATGACGTGTGCTAAGTTTCGAGAAAATCGGGTCAGATTTATATATAGCTCCAATATATATTTTCGCCCGATTTAAGGTAAATGGGGAACTAAAGTCCCCATATATCTTTCGATTTGCACGAAATTCGGCATAAAGTACTAAATTAGATCAAGAATGACGTGTGTTTCGAGAAAATCGGTTCAGATTTAGATATAGCTCCCATATATATTTTCGTCCGATTGAGGGGAAATGGGTCTTCAAAGTCCCTATATATCTTTTGGATTTGCACGAAATTCGGCATAAAGTACTAAACCAGTGAGCGGAGCAGTATAGTCGGACGGGGCCGACCATACGATACCCTACACAAATTCCATGAAAATCTAACATTCTGTGGTTCTATATTCTGAGATTGGGCAATATTTCGCCATATTTGCACACTTTTGACTGGCTCTAATTACTTGTCCAGATTCCCTTCACCGTGGGTTGTGTTGTGATGTTCGGCTTTCGATTCGAAAGTACAAATAATTAAGTTTTCGGTCCTCTTCATCCGAAAAATATTATCTGATCATCACCTAACATTTTAGGCGTTGTCCTTAACAATAACTGGAAACTCATGGAACATTTCAAAGCGATCAACGCTATATTTCCGCCTTCCAGTGTGGTAATAGGTTACTAAATAATATATGAATACATAAGCATCTGTAAATATTTAAGTGTAACTCCCGCATCCGAGTGCCTACGACAATATAATTGGTATCAATTTAAAGGTAAACCACTGTTCTTCAACTTCTCGGGTCTATGTCCTTCAGTGGTAAATATATACGCTATAAAATACAAATTTTGTCATTTTTCACACAAAAGTTAGGGTCCAATTGACCCGCTAAATATTGACCGATCTATGTCAAAACAGGCATGCTTATTCGTTGGCCCAATCCCCTTCTCCATGCAAAAATTCGCGGTGTTTGGGCCATAATTGCGGCCTCTGGAGCGACCAGAAAAACCAGCAAAAATAAAGTTTTTGGTCCATTTCATCCCCTAAATATTAACCGATCTTTTCCAAAAACAATAGGGGTCTTCATTGGCCAGAACCCATCCTACATGCAAACTTTCGTGAAGATTGGTCCATAACTGTGGCCTGTATCGTGTTTACAAATTATAATGGACAGACGGACGGACGGACACACATGTCTAGATCGACTCAGCTAGTCGAGATATGACGATCGGTATACTTAAAGGTGGGTCTAGGACCAATATTTCGCGGCGTTACAAATTTTGGGGCTGCACAAAGCTATAATACCCTGGCAACATAGTTGTGTAGGGTATAATTAGGTCAAGAATGACGTGTGTTTCGAGAAAATCGGTATATAGCTTAGATATAGCTCCCATATATAGTTTCGTACGATTTAAGGTAAATTGTGCACCAAAGTTCCTATATATCATTTCATTTGCATGAAGTTTGGCATAGAGTACTGAGTTAGGTGAAGAATGATGTTTGCTAAGTTTCATGAAAATCGGTTCAGATTTAGATACATGGTATAATAATAGAAGGTAACAGCAAGTGTTGTTGTACAAAAAACGATACAACAACCACATGGAAATTTGTTGTTGTAAGTTCTATTAGTGTCAACTCATTTGACAGAAAAATGTAAACAAACAACCAAATTATCATCAAATTTTTTTTATTTTGAAAATGAAATATTTTCGAATCCTCAAAATAAAAAATGGAAAAAAATAAATGAAAATCTATCAAATTTATATTTCTATCGCTTCCACATCTTTCCTATAATTGAGCCATTGTCACTTATATGTATAATACATATGAAAATGCAGGGAATTGCGAGTTATTCCATGAAGAACGATTTGCTTCCTCAAACTTTCCCAGCAGGCAGATTGTGTAAATTGAATACGGGAGCACATTTAATAAAGAACAATTACAAATTGTATGCGTTCCCAATTTTCCTGTTGGGCGATTTTTAAAAACATAATTTGTCAAATATTGACACTAGTATTACGTTGGAATCAAATCAGCTGGGATTTGCTGTTACCTTTTATAATTGTACCATGATTTAGATATAGCTTCAATATATATTTTCTTCCGACTTAATGTAAATTGCGCACTAAAGAACCAAAGATTGGCCGACCCGCACACAATTTTGTACAATATACAGAAGTTACTATAGCCTTTAGTGTGCCAAGTTTTCTTGAAATTGGTTCAGATTTACATATAGCGCCTATATATACTTTTGCCCGATTTTAAGTAAATGGTGTACTAAAGACCCATAGCTATGCCGATTGGCAAAACGTACTGAAATTAATATAAATTAATCTCGGGCAAGTTTCTTTGAATCGGTTCCATCTTCCATATATAATTTCTACCTATTCATGTTGATTGTAAACCAAATAATCAATTGGTGCTTGATTGACATTATATTTTAAACAGTGAATCATACCAAAAAGCGTGCGTAAAGTTTGTTTAAAGTCTATTTAAAAAGTATGGAATAGATTGCAGAATGGCATGTGCAAGGATTGATGTTAGTTGTACATATGTACAATATCCCCAAAGTGGTGGGGCCTTCACCACTTTGGGGGGGTCCTGCTTTACTACTTTCGTTACTGGTTGATAAATTACTAAAATTTAAGAAGCATGCTGCAAATAATGTATATAAGGCTAATCGTGTTAAAGGGTAAAAAAAAAACAAATTACTAATTTACAAAGTAAGTTTAGGTCCGGTACTCCTTTATGCTCCTTTAGCTTCTTACGCCCTCAATTCAATGAAGAGTTTTGTATATAGTCTTTCTGATTACGATGGCAACATACTTAAAGACATTTTAGAATTTGAACGTGAGTATGGCTGAACAAATACAAATTATCTTTCTCGATTGGTATTTTACAAGAGCAGATAGATAGCCCAAATTTAAACTTTTATAAATGTTCTACTCTCGGAACGCATAGGGGATAGTTTTTTATTTTATTTTAAGTTCATATTAGTTTTTAAGTTATTTATATGTTTGTTTTATCTTTGTAGATACGAATCTACAGATAATTTCAAGTGTCGGGAGCAAAGACTGTACTCCAAATGATTAAATAAATTGTAAAATTATATTACTACAAATTGTAATAGCATACAGCCTTAACTTGGAATGATTTTAAAATAATACATTATAGTTTTTAGTTATTGTTGTTAAAACATTATAAATTGAAAAAATCATAAGTCTCAATAAATCAATCAATTTAACGTAAATGATGCACCAAAGTCCCCATATATATTTGGATTCGCACGAAATTTGGCGTAGCGTACTGGATTAAGTGTGGAATGATATGTGTTAAGTTTTATGAAAATCGGTTCAAATTTATATTTTCGTCCGATTTAATAATTTCGATTTCCACGAAATTTGGCATGGCGTACTGAATTAGGCCTAGAACAATATGTGTTAAATTTCATGGAAATCGGTTCAGATTTATATTTTCGTCTGATTTGAAGTAAATGATGCACCAAAGTCCCTATATATCTTTGGATTTGCACGAAATTTGGTCAAGAATGATGTTTGCTAAGTGTCGTGAAAACCGGTTCAGATTTAGATATAGCTCCCATATATATTTACGTCCGATTTAAGTTAATGATACCACAAAGTCCCTATATATTTTTCGATTTGCACGAAATTTGGTATAGTGTACTGAATTAAGTCTATAATGATGTGTGTTAAGTTTTGTTAAAATCGAATAAGATTTAGATAAATCTAAATTAGATATTTTATATTATAATTTGCACGAAATTTGGCATAGCAAACCTTAGATTATTAAGCTCGACTCGAACTTATTTTAAATATTTATTTTAAAGTATTTATTTATAAATACTTTAAAAATTACTTTCAAATGATCACTTCCCTTACAAGGCAAAATTCAAATAACAAAAAAGTCCTCTTTTGATTTGCACGAAATTTGGCACGACGTATTGAATCAACTCTAGAATGGTATGTGTAAGGTTTTTTGAATATCGGTTCAAATTTATACATAGCTCCCATATATATTTTCGTCCGAATGTTGCACCAAAGTCCCTATATATCTATCGATTTTCACGAAATTTAACACAGTGTAATGAGTTAAGCCTAGAATGATGAATGTAAAGTTCCGTGAAAATCGGTTCAGGTTTAGAACCGATTTTAGGTAAATGGTGCACAAAACTCTTAATTTGTTGTCCGATTGACACTACATTTTGCACAACGTATCAAATTGATACTAAAATGGCGTTATTGAACGGGTGTCTGATTGATATTGCATTTTGAACAGTGCGGCATACCAAATTGCGTGTAAATATGTTCTACTGTACACAAATCGACTCTAAATCTGCCCGAATGAAAAGAAATTTAGCATAGGTTGCAGAACGGCATATGTGTGGATTGATGTTAGTCGGTTCACATACATACATATATTGTTATATTCGATGCAAAGGTCACATATCTCTGTTTCATTTTGTCAGAATTACTAAAACAGTATGTCCATTGACGATTGATCTGTTATTCCAATTTGAATAGTAGTTTTGGTTTCCTATAATACAATCAAATATGTAGAGCAAAGAAAGTTTCGTCATTATATGGAGATTCTTATACTGCAATGACAACGTAATGGACTGTTCTGGATTGCTTGTTATTTTGCTTTGTCTGCAATTTAATATCTCATTTCCAAAACAAAGGACTACAGTTTAATGTTCTCTTTGGTACAAAAACAGTAGGTCAAAATCTTCAATTAGTAAGATTTTGATTAGAGCACACAATATCATGGCATTATTTTGTCATGTTATTGTATGTACCTTTGAGAAATTGAAAAGGGCAACTCTTTTAAATAGATAACTCATTATCAATTTCAAATATGAGAAATAAATTGTATAAAATGTTATTTATGTCGTTTGCCATATTGTTTTTTAATATGTAACTATTGGTGTTACAACTAATTTTTATAGGTTTTTGGCGGCAGGAAACTATTAATAAATATAAATAGTTTAGCAATTTTTGCCACTGAGCACATGTTGTGCATACATTTCGAAGGAAGTCATTTTCATTTAAATCTTGAAAGCTGAATGTTATCAAAAGTAAATTTATGGAAAAATTGGAAACATGTAATTGCACTGAATTAAACTGTATTTAACATATGTAACGTAGGTAACGTACGCAAGTCTTTCCACCAATGGTTTTAGAAAAAAATGAGCAAAGTGTGTGTTTCACGGTTTACAACACTAAGTCTGGTATAGTCAGACAATATTTATTGTGTTACTCTGATTCAAATCGTAGCCGCACAAATGCAACATATATTATTTATTAATTAGTCTTAACGTTTATATTTCTTTAGAAATCCCACAACACATGTTCCGAACTGGAAACAAATCATTGCGATTTCAGGAAAGAAATAAATCGTGGTGTAGAGTTGTTTCGACTTGTGGTGTGGTCTCATACCCATAGATCTATGATTCCGAAATTTCTTTGCACCAATCAAAACGAGCCTTGATTTGAGGTATTCAGAAGGTTACTTTATAGACCCATAGTTATTTTCAAAACGAGCCTTGATTTGAGGGATCCAGATGGTTACTTTATAGACCCATAGTTATTTTTTAGATATATATAGAATAACTTTCGAAGTCGATTCAAAACGAGCCTTGATTTGAGGGATTTAGAAGGTTAATTTATAGACCCATAGTTATTTTTTAGATATATATAGAATAATTTTCGAAGTCGATTTCTGTATGTTTTTATACCCTATACAACTATGTTATAAGGATATTATAGCTTTGTGCAGCCCCAAGAGACCCACCAAGAGGAGTGGCTGACCATTAAATTGATACCAATTATATTGTCCTATGATTCAGATTTGGGAGATACACTTAAATATTTGCAGGTGCTTATGTATTCATATATTATTTAAATACCCATTATCAAACTAGAGGGCGGAAATGTAGTGCTGATCGCTATGAAATTGTCCATGAGAATCCAGGTATGGTCAAGGACATCGCCTATAATAAATAATCAGATAACAATAAAGGGATGAATTGGACCGAAAACTTAATTTTTTGTGTTTTTTTCTAGCCGATCTATAGGCCAAAATTGAAAGCCGAACATCACAACACAACCCACGGTGAAGGGAATCCGGGAAAGTAATAAGAAGAGCTGTACTGGATATAAGTAATATATCTTGACCTCTAGTCGGTCACATATCGCGAAATATTGCCCAATCTCAGAATATAGAACCGGACAAAGTTAGATTTTCGTGGAAGTTGTGTAGGGTATCATACGGGCAGCCCCGTCCGACTATACTGCTCCGCTCACTGGTTTTTTATATATCGTAAACAAAATTTGGCTCGACCAATTTTAGGCCCAAGGGTGAACTCTACTGAAATCGGGCCAAAAAACGTAATTCACATAAATGGATCACGAATGACAACTCGACGGTTATTTATATACTCATTCTTTTATTGAACTGGACCAATTATTCCACATGTTCTATTAAATCCTTCAATGTATTCATTAGGAAACACACAACACACGATTAAGCAAGAAATAAATAAATTCGTCATTCAAACATTTTTGTTAAAAAAAAAAAAATAAAATCATTTATTTGCATTAAATGAAAAACCCGCGATTTTGTTAAGCTCCTTACGTTTTTTGTTTGTCTTTGACAAGATTCCAAATGGAGGGGATTCTTTTGCGTACGTTATATAATTGATTTGCGTTAAAGTGACTGGCAGATTTTTTCTGTGTTAAAAATGTCAGGTATGAAAGTTTTTTGTCGTATTCCCCAATTGTAAATAAAAACGACAGTATGGTTAAGTACTTTACATTTACAAAGTGCAATCTGGCACTATAGTCATCGTATGCAATATAAATCAGTTGATGCCAGAAAATGAAAAGTTGATAAAAGCGATGATGATGACATGTATGTTGCCTTCACAATATCCATTTCATTATTCAGGAAAATTATTATAAATACAAAATGTATACATATACCAAGGCCTTTGACACATACATCTATGATGTTTAACTTTTTGTCGTAAAAAAACGGTATAAAAATTATATTCTATATCATTATACCTTATGAAAATTCGGTTTAAAAATTTAGGGATCCGTTTTTTTCTCCCGAAAATAAATTATACGACATTTGTTAGTGTACATAGATATAAGGTTTTCCGAGGAAAAACGAATAAATGTCGAAAAGGACTTGCATTTTGTGAACCAATTTAGAATAGTATGAGTGATATTTTTGTAGAATACAGAAAATTTCGTTTTATTCTATTTTGTTTATGGTTTAAGAAAATAAGAACGAAAGAGATACACAAGTGCAGGTATGATATTTTCTATATATTTTACTGATGAGGTTTCATGTCAAAAATAACACGCAAACAAACAGATAAAGCTCTCTATTCATGCATTTTAGAGTTATCAGCACAAAATAAAACAAAAAAAACAGTAAGATAGTAAAGTCGGACTTGGCCGACTTTACTTTACCCTTCACCACTTTGAGTATATTTGTCATATGTATCCTAACAAAAGTCACCTTTTCGAAGGAACATTGACATAAAATTGAACGAACTTAAATATGTGATCTTAACATATATTTGAATCGACTAAGAGCAAACCCTACATGTGTCCTTCTACAACATAAGCTAAATGTTGTAAATCGATTTAAGGCAAACTTGACACACGCTATGTGGCAGGGACGTTTCGGGGGGGCCCGGGCAGTAAATTTCACAGTAAATTTATGTTTGCAACAGGGAATTTATTCATTTTGTACTATTAGTACGCTATGCAAAATTTACTGTAAATCGAAGGATATATTGGGACTTTCATGACCATTTACATAAAATCGGACCACTATGTATATGGGAGCTATATCCAATTTTGGTTGAATAAAAAATAGTTTGAATAAGGTACATGGGTATGCAAATAATGCTAAAATAATTGATGTATGTGGACTTTTAAAAAATCTAATATTGAATTGCATCTCATATTGCAAAATTCTTTTAAGTATTTCAGTTGGCTAAATTCTATATTCCTAGAACTTAATAAGGTATAATTAAATAGGACATTTAAAGCTAACGTTAATGCACTTTTTTCTGGTCAAAATTGGAAGAATTATTGCCATTATTAGAAGAACAATGGAATATAAATTAAAGAATCCTTATCGTTTCATACGTTCGTCTTCGGTTGAACATTGGTTAATATTTTAAAGAGAAACTGCTATGTTCGCTACGAAATAATTAAACATTAAACATTTAATAATTACGGCATATGATGTCCACGAATGCCTTATTATCCAATAAAACGATATATGGAAGTGTTTCGCCTTAGTCGTGCTGATGGTCGGTTTATACTAATAATATTGTGGGACAAAATTTGTAAAACCCCGATTCAGTTTTAGATATATACGGCGCACGCCGAATTGGGTATAATAATGTGTGTTAAATAGCCGGATTTTGGATTCCCAGTTCTTAGTGGACATATACCATATTAAAAATAATTATTATAGGTTTATGTCTTTATACCCTCAGCCATAAGCTGAAGTGTATAGAGTAACTTCGGTTAATGTGGAATACCATTTTCTGTCAGTATGTGTGGGTAATGTGGATCAGTATGTTAAAGGTATGTAGTGGTTTGGTTGTGATAAATTTCAATTTATTGCAATCTTGGGTAACAATAAATGCAAAAATATAAGGGTTCATGTTTTGGAATAGCCCCCATTTAAGAGTACCGGCCTATTTGCGGTATTTTGAAGGTCCTTGCTTCATTATCCAACCGAAGCAGCTGTAATTTCGCATATCGAGTTTTCAGTGGATAGACTACCTCCTCGCATATTAAATGCGCCCATGTTTCGATCTCGTCCTCATGAAAAGGTACCACTTTTTTATAGCGGTCCACATTAACCGATATTGAATATTTTTATTTAAAAATAATTATCGGATTCAAAAATGTATAAAAATTAAAAGTCACCGATTGTAATTACAGCTAAACGTATATTTTTGTTAAAGAAAACCACTTCGACTATTGTGCTAAAAATGTTCAAATCACACTTTTACATTTTCAACATTGCAATTATTTATTCAAAAACAAGTTTGATGTTTGTTGTCACTAATTTATCAAGGCGGCATTGACATAACTTAAGCACTTTCTTAGATATGGGGATGGTCCACATTAGACGCATAGTCCACAGTAAAGTAATGGATAGTTTTGGGTTAAATAATATTGACCTCCAAACTCTATTTGGGTGGGTGCTGTGTATACTTTAATGTAAAAACCAGTAAGGAAAGTTCAAAAGTCGGGCGGGGCCGACTAAACTTTGGGTACATACAAGAAATGTTAATATCTACAATATCCTGTAGATAAAACAGACATGGAATTTTTGGAGGACCATTGAGATGGAATCGGGCGAAATGAAATGTGTTATCTATATAGATATTTGAATCAATTGAAAAAAAAACCTTATTTCATGTTAAACGGGCAGATTTGGATTTTTCCTGTACGATTTGTATGAAATCGAGTAAAAAATATAAAAACATGGACCTGATTGAGTAACCGTTGCATACACCATTTGTTTTAACACTCTATATTCAATTTAATACCCTCTGCCAAATTTCGTGCAAATCGAACAAACATAGGTCCTACGCCGCACCATTTACATTAAAATCTGAACCGATTTCAGATTTTGATATTATAGGTCTTATATATTTGGGAATTTGGTGCATTTTTCACATAAAATCGGACGAAACTATATATGGGAGCTATATCTAAATCTGTACCGATTTTAACAAAACTTCGGAGACGTCAGTCTGGACCTAATTCAGTCCTCTGTGCACAATTTTGATCCAATCGGAAAAAACTGGGTGTTTGGTGCACCATTTACCTAAAATCGGACGAAAATATATATGGGAGCTATATCTAAATCTGAACCGATTTTAATAAAAGTTTCGCATACATCAGACCTAATTCAGTACTCTGTGCAAAATGTTGCTTCAATCGACCAATATTGGGAGTTTGGTGCCCCATTTACATAAAATCGGACGACACTATATATAGGATCTATATCTAAATCTGATCCGATTTTCTCCAATTTCAATAGGGTTCGTCCTTGGGCCAAATAAGTGAACTGTGCCAAATTTCATCCAAATCGGATCATAAATGCGACCTGTACTTTTTTCACAAATATACATGGACGGACAGACTGACAGACGGACGGACATGCGTAAATCGACTCAGAAAGTGATTCTATGCATATTCTCAAAAGGAACCATATGCCTATCTCGATTCCTTTTACCTGTTACAAACATATGCACAAATACATAATACACTGTACCACAGTGTGGTGAAGGGTATAAAAATGTGTAAAAACAGGTTGAGGCGAACCAGTTTTTTTTATTTTCTATATTGATTTGTGACTAAGCTACTCATTTCACGGTCTTTGTGTCAAAGTAACTCTAGAATCCAACAAAATGGGGAATAAGTCTCTTATGTTTCAAAATTTAAACGATTTAAATTTAAGATCGATTTTGAATTTTTTTAATTTTACTTCTGGCTTTAATACGCAAACAGGAATTTCCAAAATTCGATTATAAAATTATTGTAGTCGCGAATCTGAGTATTTTGGTATATATTTTGTGTATGTAAGTTTGCACAGCTTCAGAGTAATACTCATCCGAAGGTAAACATTTTGTGCGATCAAATTTCTAAAAAAAAACTTATTTTTTGGGCCAATTTTTTAGATCTGTCAACTGAATGTAATGGACACAAAGAATTATCTCGTGATATATGTTTGCAAGAAAATTGGAAACATCTGAACCTTTGGTTAAAATCAGGACACGTGAGCCATTGAAATGTAGCTGCAGTCGGGATAGGGGGGTTCTTGTCCTTTTCTAACCAATGCAATTCCAACTATACATGTATTAATATAGACTCAATAAAAATGCTAACAACTATCTATATATATATATATATATATATATGGACCAAAGAGAAAAAAAGAAAAATAAATTATGACCCCAAACAAAGCAAAAAGTTTTAAATAAGGAAAAGTAAATATGAGAGTGGTTATATTTAATCGTAGACCATGAATATTTTATTTCTCAGATGTTTTGAGAAAAACCTCGTAACCCACGCCAACCTAATTCCATTTGTGGCTATATATTACATGGAACCCTAATATAAATGTCTCCTAAACTATATCATTATCCCTACAGCGAAACGTCACTTCTAAACAAATTACAAATTCATATCGAATTCAAACATAATTTATTCAAATCATAGTGATATTAAAAAATAGAATCTTATAAAAGTAATCAATATAATTAATCAAAAAAAAAAAACCTTATAATTTAATTATATATTATTATTTATGATGGTTATAGAAAATATTATCTTCCCTTAATGGGTTAATATTTAATAGATTGAATAGAAATCACAGCAAGAGTACCACACATTTTGTTTACAAATCCTAGCATACTTTAAGGGATAACAAAAATATCATTATCATAATTTACTTCATAATGAGGAGAATGATATTTATCTCTTGTGATATTTTTATGTGTGTTACTTTCGCAATTGCTACAACATTTTATACATATAAAGTTATCTTACTCACCATGCAATCCGGTGTTGTTGAAGGCCTTCGGCAATCACTGGATGATGGAGGGTTGTGCTGTGTATTTTGATTATAGGTGTATTGATTTCTATTGCATGCGATAATTTTTGGACTCAATTGATAGAAATGGGGTTATTATATGAACTTTAAAGGTTGCTACGAATTTGATACGCATGGTATTAAAATGGAGAATAATGTAAATGATGATTTTATATACAAATTTCAGTGTTATAAGATATTGTTAAATATTTAGATTTTTCCATTGTTTATATATAAAATATTGTTATAGATAATTTTTAATTCAGATTTTTTTTTGTATATAGTACCATATATCAAATTGGTATTCCAGATTTTTAATTACAATATACTTAATTGATTTTGATCATGTCGACGTGGAATAAGATTCATTAGAGATAATATGTGGTTTATAGATGATATTTCCCATTGATCCGTAATAGCAAGTACTTAAGCACACATAAAAGTGGTAAACTGCAGATATATTTTCCAGTTAATATCGAGTAGCAATCCGAATATAAGACCATATACATGTCTTTGATACCAATTTTACTTGCA
>NW_026884910.1:0-6207 GCF_032173495.1 Musca vetustissima | reverse complement strand
AGTGATTGTCGGGCCTGTCCGACTTTACTACTTTCCTTACTGGTTTAGGATGCATTTTATCCGTTTAATGCTTTCCATATGGTTGCCCCAACTCAAACGACTTCTAACGATTGGATAAACGTTTCAGTGTCGACATTACTGAAGGTTCACTAAATGTCAATGCATACAACTAAGGTATACATTTTCTTGTCGAAAGTAGCATCAATGTTGTGCTTTATAAGGAAAACAATTGTTACCTATTATTCAGCTAAACAATTTATTAACAACATCATTAGTTGTTATGGATATACCTTAAGGTCTGGGTCTATTTAAGTGCATAAATAAAATAGATATAATAAACAAAAAAAGCAACACTTATTCCTACTTATTTTATGAACGTATAATTTCTTCACAAAAAAGATAGGAAACTGTTGGCAATTCATGACTTTTATTAATATTATCGGGGCTATGGCTGCAACATAAACTGCATGCGAACGGACTATCACAAAAAACATGAAATCCAAACTACGAAACAACATTGCTATGCTACGAATAATAAAAAACACATAAAAGTGAATCACACCAAGTTTGTCTGTAGCAAAACACTCAAGTATATCCTGATGCTGGGTAGCCAGACAATCAACCACACACCACCTCTCCTTAGGATTCAGCAGGATGAAAATAGTTTGAGGCTAAGGTGTTTAAGTTTGGATGAAATTGATGTTGTTTTTTACCAACAAAGCTGCAACATTGTTGCTTATTTATACTATGTCTAGAAGGATGCTCCTCAGTCCTCTCTCGTCTGCTCTTCCACTTAGTTATGCTTCCTCCACTTTCTTATATGAACAAAAAAAAAAAAAAAAAAAAAAAAAACAACAAAACATTGTTTGCCAGAGGCCAGGGTAATGCTAACGTTAATATGTTTGTTGCCATCGTCGGCTGAAAGGTTCATGAATTTTTGATAACATTTGATTGTGGCTTTTTATGTTCTTATGCAAGTTTTTTGTTACGTTGTTGTTTGTTACATATTTTATTATTTTAGACTGCTGGCCTTGTGGAAAAATTATTCTGATCTCAGGCTTGCAATTCTTAAATAATTTATATGATTTAAGGGGATCCCCCCATTCTCGGTGTCAAAAATTTTTTTGATTTAATTCGAATCTACTCTAATTCTAGAATGTCTCTACAAAATTTCAAGTGAAAATCTCAAGAACTCTTAAAGATATAGCCGATTTATTGTGTTAGCATCAAGTGACGGCTAAAGGGCTTCTCAAACTTTAAACGCGTTTTTCTCAAAACGAATGGCGGGCACGATAACTCAAAAACTAATAATCCAATCGGTTTCAAATTTTGACACGTTTCTCTGGGAGTGTGTAGCTAATCGGTGAAGATCTTCCTTATTTTTTAACTTAGTTTGTGGTAAAAAATAGGCGATTTTCCATAAAAATTTTTTCAAAGTTCCGCCATTTTAAATAAATATTTATAAGAGGAAAATTGAGAAAAAGTGATAAGAAAAAAGTTAGATTTTTTATATGGAATTTATTTAATAGTCCTTTTGTTTATAGAATTTTCCCAACACAGTTTCTATTTAAAAATGGATTTTCTATGAATAGAAATTATAATATCAAAATACTTATTCCTGTGAAACGTTTTGCAATTCCTAAATATTTTATTTAAATATTAATACAAATCGAACATGTAGAAAAAAGTTGACCAGGCTTTTGGAAAATAGGGCCAAAGGAGCAATTAAATCTAAAAAGCTTTTTGAGATCAATTCGGTTAAAAACGGCCAATTCGGTTAAAAACGTTCCCTAAATCCGCAAAACACGAAATTATTGGAAGACCCGTGATATATTGTCAATCCTGAAACTTGGACCTCTATTATTTATTAATATTATATTATTATTTTTATAACAAAAGTGTCATAAATTCTTTACTTTACTCACAAATTAAATTTTCTATTTAGTATGAGATGATTTTTCTATGTGAATTTGTTCTACCAGTGTGGCTTTCTATTCAACAAATTGACATATGAGAAAACCAATAATTCTGTATGTCAAGTAAACCAACAATATTTAATAGTTTTATATAAATTAATGAAAATGACAGTAATACGATTGTGCGTGGTTTTCTTGTCCTTGATTTATGAACACATGCTCACAAATTTTTTTTACACAATCCCAGTAGAAAGTGTCTTGCAGACAACATTAACGAATCGTGCAAGACAATGGCAATTCCTTGAAGACAATTTGCAGACAACAATGTGAGATCCTTGACGAAATTTTCACACAAGTGTCGCAGTATTCATGCAAGACAACTTGGGCTCAATTTATATTTTTATAGCATGTAATTTATTATATAACAAGAATTAAACATTGCATTTACGTTTATAATAATATAAATAAACACATTGCATGATAAGTTATCTAGATGATTTTCTCCATTTTAACATCATCTGTAAAGAAACAACAACATTAAAACGCTTTAAAATATGAAACATCTTTCAGATATTACTTACAATATTTCACCAATTGTCATTTATTTGCCCCATCCTAAGAGTAAAAGAAAGCATTTAAGAAATGATACAAATAATTATATATTCAGTTAAGCTTACCTATTTTAACCGAGATTCTTAATTCTTATATATTTAAATTTAACCTAAAATTCTTATACATATATTTTTTCAGAAACATTTTTCTTTTCGTTTCTGTCAATATTTCATAGTACACTCGATTCATATTATTTTTGTTTTCATATTTCGAGAAGAACGACATTTTCGACGACGTATCATGTGTTTAGTCATGAATGACAATTCCATAAATTTCGTCAACGTTTCGTCAATGAAATTGTCACGCAAGAGAGTATTTTCTACTTGGTCTGTCCCTATAGCTCAATCCTCAACAGTAATTTTAATTCCTAATTTCAGGTTTTCAGCTCTATCCGTTCACCCAAAATCCAAATTGTACTAAATTTATTAACATTTAGTAGTTTCGTACCCATAAGTACGAATTTCCTGAACTCCTCAATCCTACACTTCAACAGTCATTTTAATTCCCAATTTCAAGACTCCAGTTCTATCTGTACACCTAAATCCAACTTGTATCAAATTTTGTACTTTTAGTCCTCTACTCCAAAAGTAATCCTAATTCATATTTTCAGGTCTCCATCTCTGTACGCTTAAATAAATGTAAATAGTACCAAATTTAGTACTTATCATACACATAAGTACTCAAAATTTCATGCTTCTAGCTTCAGCCGTTTCGTCTGGGCGATGATCTCACAGTCACTCACTCGCTTATATCAAGCAATGACCCTAAGCTCCTTTATATATTAAGGTTATATACGGCATTCTCGATTTAATTTATTAAAAAGCAATGACCCTTAATCCCCTTAATCACCCTTCTTAATCCACTCAGTCTAATGACCTTTAATCCGGATTAAGCCCTTAATCCCCTTAGTGACCCTTAATCCGGATTAAGCCTTAATCCCCTCAATGACCTTAATCCGGGGTCAATGACCCTTAATCCGGATTAAGCTTTAATCTCCTCAGTGACCCCTAATCCGGGGTCAATGGGCTTTAATCCGGGGTCAATGACCCTTAATCCCCTCAGTGACCCTTAATCCGAGGTCAATGACCCTTAATCCGGATTAAGCCTTAATCACCTCAATAACCCTTAATCCCCTCAGTGACCCTTAATCCGGGGTCAATGACCTTTAATCCGGATTAAACCTTAATCCCCTCAGTGACCCTTAATCCGGGGTCAATGACCTTTAATCCGGATTAAACCTTAATCCCCTCAGTGACCCTTAACCCGGGGTCAATGACTAAGACACTTAATCCGGATTAAGCCTTAATCCCCTCAGTGACCCTTAATCCGGGGTCAATGACCTTTAATCCGGAGTCAATGGCCCTTAATCCGGGGTCAATGACCCCTAATCCGGATTAAGGGTTACTAAGGGGATTAAGGGTCATTGACCCCGGATTAAAGGTCATTGTCCCCGGACTATGGGTCACTGAGGGGATTAAGGCTTAATCCGGATTAAGGGTCACTAAGGGGATTAAGGGTCATTGACCCCGGATTAAAGGTCATTGACCCCGGATTAAAGGTCATTGACCCCGGATTAAGAGTGACTGAGGGGATTAAGGCTTAATCCGGATTAAGGGTCATTGGCCCCGGATTAAAAGCCATTGACCCCGGATTAAGAGTGACTGAGGGGATTAAGGCTTAATCCGGATTAAGGTCATTGAGGGGATTAAGGGTCACTGAGGGGATTAAGGGTCATTGACCCCGGATTAAAAGTCATTGACCCCGGATTAAGGGTGACTGAGGGGATAACGGCTTAATCCGAATTAAGGTTAATTGACCCCGGATTAAGGGTCACTGAAGGGATTAAGGGTCATTGACCCCGGATTAAAAGTCATTGACCCCGGATTAAAGGTCATTGAGGGGGATTAAGGCTTAATCCGGATTAAGGGTCACTGAGGGGATTAAGGGTTATTAACCCCGGATTAAAGGTCATTGACTCAGGATTAAGGGTCATTGAGGGGGATTAAGGCTTAATCCGGATTAAAGGTCATTGACCCCGGTTTAAGGGTCATTGCTCGGTAATAAATTAATTCGAGAATGCCGTATATAACCTTAATATATAAAGGAGATTAGTGATAAGTGAGTGACAGTGAGATCATCGCCCAGACGAAGCGGCTGAAGCTAGAAGTATGAAATTTTGAATACTTATGTGTAGGATAAGTACTAAATTTGATACTATTTGCATTTATTTGAGAGTATAGAGATGGAGTCCTGAAAAGAGGAATTAGGATTAGTTTTGGAGTAGAGGACTAAAAGTACAAAATTTGGTTCAAGTTGGATTTACGTGAACAAATAGAGCTGGAGTCTTGAAATTGGGAATTTAAATGAAAGTTGGATTGTAGGATTGATAAGTTTAGGAAATTCGTACTTATGCGTACGAAAGTACTAAATGTTACTAAATTTAGTACAATTTGGATTTTGCTTGAACGGATAGAGCTAAAAACTTGAAATTTGGAATTAAAATTACTGTTGAGGATTGTACTATAAAGACAGCTTTGGGAATTCATATTTATGTGTACGAATAGTACTAAATGGAACTAGATTTGGTACAATTTGGGTTTGAGTGAACGGAGAGATCTGGAAACCTAAAATTTGGATTATAGTTATTGTTGAAGTGTAGAATTGAGATATGAAAGTAAAGTACTTATGTGTGCTAAATGGTACTATATTTGGTACAACTTGATTTTGTGCAAACGGATAGGCTGTACTTCAGAATTTTGTAATGAAAATTACTGTTGGAGTGTAGGATTGATTTGGTTTAGGAAATTCGTACTTATGGGAACAAAACGTACTAAATGGTACTAAATATTTTATCATTTGTTTTTGTGTGAACAGATGGGGCTGGAATTCTGCAATTTGGGTTTATGTGTATGTGTACCAAAAGGTACTAAACTTGGTACAATTTCGATTTAATAGAAATGGAAACCGCATAGAAATGGAAAATGTAATGTACATGAACTAAATTTTCGTCGGATGTATTTTTTTTTTTTTTTATAAAATTTCTTTACATCTAAGCCGTTGGTCAAAGTGTGGATGGCGGGAGCCATTGAATGGAAGCTGCAGTCGGGATGGGGGGTTCTTATCCACATTTAACCAGCGCATGTTCACAGCACAGTTATTATTAAAGACTCCCTGATAAAAAATTATTAAACAATCTAAAAAAATGGACCAGAAAACCAAAAATTAAAATACATACGTAATTATGACCCCGCTACAAAAAAAGAATATCAACAAGATACTAAGAAATATGAATATGTTTGTCTTAATCGATGCTATTAAAAATGTAATTTCTCAGCTGTTCGAGAAATTGCCTCTAGACCCTCACCTTCCTATGTCCATATGGCATTTAATTATATTATATGGACCCCGCATTTTATCACTCCATATATATTTGTTACCCCTTATTGGTAAGAAAACGTCCTATTTTCGTTTACGAATTCATTATGAACTTATTTCAATGTTTATTCAAATCATTGTTAATATAAAAGGTATTTAATTATAAAGGTAAACAAATTTCTAAAAATAGTTATAAAACAAATTCATTATAAAAATATATATTTTTAATTAAATCTTGTACAAGGTAATGATTTGTTCGTCCCTTAATGGGTTAATAAATTTCAGGAGAAATTAACAAATAATT
>NW_026884909.1:0-62039 GCF_032173495.1 Musca vetustissima | reverse complement strand
TAATCGATGTTTACGATACTTACTTATTACGCATATTTCTAGACTAAGTTCAGTACGCTCTGCCAAATTTCGTGCATATCGAAAGATATGAAGGACATTGATGCACCGTTTACATTAAATCGGACGAAAATGTATATGGAAGCTATATTTACATCTGAACCGATTTTTCCCAATTTCAATAGGGTTTGCAAAAATTGTTTGGGACCTCCATATGGAGGCTGTGTTAAAACAAGGGTCTCGAACATATTTTGAAAGAGTTTTAAACCAAATTGACCACAATTGTTATACCCTTCACCACACTGTGGTACAGGGTATTATGTCTTTGCGCATATTTTTGTAACAGGCAAAAGGGATCGAGATAGGCCCATGGTTCCTTTTGAAATTATGCATAGAATCACTTTCTGAGTCGATTTACGCACTGTCCGTCCGCCACGTATTTTCGTGAACAAAGTACAGGTCGCATTTATGATCCGATTTGGATGAAATTTGGCACATTGGACAAAATCGGTTCAGATTTAGATATAGCTCCCATATATAGTTTCCGATTTTATGTAAATGATGCATCAAACTCCCAATATTTCTCCGATTGGGACACAATTTTGCACAGCGCTTCAGATTTAAATATACCTCCCATATATAGTTTCGTCCGATTATTTGTGAATCAGGCACCAAACTCCCAATATTTGTCCGTTTTAGACAAAATTTTGAGCAGAGTAGTGAATTAGATACAGACTTATGTCTGTGAAGTTTTGTTAAAATCGTTTAAGATTAAGATATAGCTCCCATATAAAGTTTCGTCCGACTTTTTGTGAATGATACACAAAAGCCCCAATATTTGTCCGATTGAACAAACGTTTGGGGATAAGGTTTGTTGAAATCGATTCAGATTTTGATATAGTTCATATATATAAATTTTCATTCGATTTTATATAAATGGTGCACCGAAGGCCCTATGTTTTTTTCAATTCACACGAAAGTTGGCAGAGGGTATTAATTTGAATAAAAAGCGATACCAAAAAACAAATGGTGTATACAATGGTTGCTCAATTAGGTCCATGTGTTTATATAGAGCTCCCATACATAATAGCTTCATATAAGTCTGCAATCTAAATTGCAGTAGTTTGAGGATTTTATGCTCTACCATGCGTTATCAGAATCAGTTCACGTTTCGGGGCTTTCAGATTTTAGGAAAAATTCCCATTAAAAATTGCTGAATTTGTTAGAATTATGGGTATAGACCTACTTTTTGGTATGTTCCATAAATTTTCATTGCAAATATTTGTCATTATACCTATGGTAGAGGGTATCCAAAGTTCGACCTGGGCGAACTTAACGCCTTTTTCACTTGTTGATTTTCATCTTCATATTATTGAACGCCCTAATTTTCATTACTGTAAGTATTTCAGATATGCTTTTCAGTCCAGTTGGCTCAAATTTGATATTTTGAGTTCTCATGGTGTGGCAAATCTTTCTACCAAAAATTATAAATATCGGTCGATTTTTTGGCTATAAGCCAAGGTTTTGATAGTTTTGATGGTCCTAGGCATATTTTCCTATTGAAGTACCTATGTTACCAGTACTAAGTGGTTATAATTTCCGTTACCTTGATGGGTAAACAGCTTCAGCACAAAACATCTGAACATCCTAAACAAAGGTCTCAAATCATTTTCGGTATGTTCAAGGTCATAGCCCAATTTTCTATCCTGATTATCAATGGTCTCGTATTTCGTTTTTTCTGGCAATAATTTACCATGAGTCTCGATTGATTTTACGTATTTCGAATGTCCACCCAAGTTCAATACGGTTGAAATAAACGGCTTTTAGACGTATTTTGACATTTCAAACTCCAAATGTGCCTGGTAAAATATGTTTAATATAGATCTACATATTGATATAGTCTGCATGTAGAAGCTTAAATGAATTCACAGCATGAACCCCAAAAAATATACAAAATGCTGAAGATTAATGCCATATATTTTCTATAAGGCCTGTTGAATTTTCTATTTTATACAAATACTATATGTTTCATTTCGAATCTTTATTTTTTCCCCCAGCGAATATATTTGTTTTGGAAACAAAAATCTGCTGTTGAGAATTTAAGGATGGAAGTCTATTAGAAATTTCGCAGCTTGGCCTAAATGTTAATAATTTACACATATGACTCTGTATGTATCTGCAATTGTATGCAAATTGATATTTCTCTATATAAATATGAATACAATTTATCCCATTAAGTATTTTTGAATTTATCCCATTTGTTGTTGCCAAAAATAATGTCATCATATAAAATCAGCAACCATATTGAATAGTCTTTTTTGCTCTTACACAAAATAAAACTCATAAATATATTTAGGCTTTTTTGTGACAGAGATAAGCAGAAGAAGAACATGGCCTTTCATGGCTGGAATGTCATTCAAATCCGAATATCTATCAACGACTTTATGACACTTATTGAACAGCCTCTGCTTCTTGGCAACTAAAAAATAAAAAAAAATGGTTGGTTGATGCCGCTTCTGCTGCCAACATCAGTATTCAGGATGACAACAACAGCTAAAACGAAATATAACAAGGACAATAAATTTAGGCCGTTAAAAGCAAGCAAAAAAAAAAGAAAGGAATGAAAAAACTCACGAAAGAAAAACTTTGACGTTGTTCTTTTTTTTCGTACGTTCGTTCGTTCATATTGACGCATTGTGGAACAGCATGAAATCAAAAGCAAGCGAAAAGTGAAAATATGAGTTTTCAATGCAAATGTAGAAATGTAAGAAGTAAGCTCCATGGCGAACGTTAACAATTTTTACAAAAAAGTTGGAATTAAGAAGAAAAGTGTAACGGCAAGAGGCGCACTGAGAGTAACCTTAATAATTTCCACATTTAAGAATATTCCTAGAAATTTGGTCACAGCCTCCCCTTTAGCAGGGCTCTAGCTAGATTTTAAAGATAATGTGAAAAGTTTTTGCAGCTAAATGACTTTGAGAATTATAAAATTTTCAGGCTTTTTACATAATTTGAAGATTTTTTTGTTCAGATGATTCTCCTTTGCAAAACAAAACAAAATTTATGTTCTTCCAGAAAGTACAGGAAAACAATGAAAGTATAACGAATTTATGTTATTGTCGTCAATGTTTTTTTGTTATAATTTATATTGTATATTGTGTAATATTGTGTAAAAAGGAAACAGCAACAAAAATAAATAACTTTCGTATGATACATTAAACTGCTTGACCATATCCTTGTGACAAAGAGTTTATGTAGATTCCAGCTGACGCCACAGACGCCTGCTGGACAAGGTCTTTTGACGTCCCCACCAAAATACACACAATCTCTCTTTTGAGGCATTTAATATTGCATAGCAATTTTAGTTTCCTTCTTCTGTTTGACTTTATTAAAAACCGTTTATTTCCAAAGTGTATAAGGCATAAGCGGGCCCCCCACAAAAGCACAATGTCCAAAAGAAAATATAACAAAAGGACAGCGATGACATTTTCATCATAATATTACGGGTTTGGGAAAGTTTTAACTGTTTTATGCGACAAAAATTGTAAATGAATGGCAATTGTCAAGAGCTGGACAAGTTTTGGGTGAAATGAGTAGCACGGCAGGGTACTACAAAAGTTAAAACGTGCTGATATATATATTTCTTGGTCTTTTTTATACCCTCCACCATAATATGGAGGGTATATTAATTTTGTCATTCCGTTTGTAACTCATCGAAATATTCATTTCCGACCCTATAAAGTATATATATTCATGATCAGGGTAAAATTCTATGACGATCTAGCCATGTCCGTCCGTCTGTTGTAATCACGCTATCTTCTGAAGGATTTGAGATAGATTGCTGAAATTTTGCATAGGTTTGTCTTTTTTCTGCAGGTAGCCCAAGTTCGAAGATGGGATATATCGGTCCACGTTTAGGCATAGCTCCCATATAAAGGTACTCCTCCATTTTCAGTATTTTGGGGTTTTTGATCGCGTTTTTCAACCGAATACGATGAAATTTGGTACATTGGGTTCTTATTGGGTACTAAATTATAAATATAGGTCCACTTTTTCTGGTAGCCCCCATATAACGGTACCTCCTAATTTTCAGTATTTTTGGGGATTTTGATCTAATTTTTCACGATATTGGCTGTAATTGAATTTTTTGGAGTTCTTAAAAGGTGCCAAATCTCCACATATCCGATATCGAGATAAACAACTAGAACGTAAGGTTCGATAATACCCCACCCCATCTGGTACCTCCTACAGAGTACCAGATGGACCGATATTCCCCATCTTCGAACTTGAAATATGTTTGGAAGAAATAATAAGATGGGCAAAAATTGGATGAAATTTAGATATAGCTCCCATATATATTTTCGTCCGATTTAAACTTATTGATGCACCAAATTGACAATAGTGATCCGATTGAGAAACAATTTTGCACAGAGTATTAAATTAGGTCTAGATGCCAGATTTTGTTGAAATCGGGTCAAATTTAGATATAGCTCCCATATATAGTATCGTCCGATTTAATGTAAATAGTGCACCAAACGTCCAGCGTACTAGATTAGGTCCCGACTGATGAATGCGAAATTTTGTTGAAATCGGTTCAGATTTAGATATAGCTGTCATATACAGTTTCGTCCGATTTTATGTAAATGGAGCACCATACTGCCAATATTTATCCGATTGAGACAACATTTTGCACAGCGTACTACATTGGATCATTGATGAATGCGAAGTTTAGTTGAAATCGGTTCAGATTTAGATATATCTCCCATATATAGTTTCGTCCGATTTAAAGTAAATCGTGCACCAAACTCCCAATATTGATCCGATTGAAGCAAATTTTTGCACAGAGTACTGAATTAGGTACCGACTGATGTATGCGAAATTTCTATTTCCGTCCGTTTTTTGAACTTTCCTAACTGGTTTTACTTATGTGTACGAAAAGTACTAAATCGTACTATAATTAGTACGTAATTTGGATTTGCGTGAACCGATAGAGCCTGAACACTAAAATTTGGAAATAACAGTACCGTTGGAGTGTAGGATTGGAGTATAAAGCATGTTTTGGAAATTCATATTAATGGGTACTAAATGGTACGAAATTTGAATTTGGGTTAACCGATAGAGCTGTAATCTTGAAATTTGGAATTAAGATTACTGTTGGTGTGTAGGATTGTGGTATGTAGGTGGTTATGGAAATTCGTACTAATGTATTCCAAATGGTACTAAATCTGGTACAATTATACTTGTATGAAGCGATCGGACTGGAATGCTGAAATGATGACATGATTTCCAAGCGCTTCGGTCTTGTTCGCATATCCTCCAATTTAAAAGACCACGTTACAATATGTTGTCTTCTACTTGGTCTTTCCATCTAATTCGTTGGCTTCCCCTTCTGCGTAAACCACCGGTAGGCTCGCTTTTATATGCCTTTTGAGCTGGGGCATTCTCATTCATTCGCACAACACGGCCTAGCCACCGTAGTCGCTGCAACTCAATACGACTGACTACGTCGATGTCCGCGTATAAATTGCTAAGTTTGTGGTTCATTAGAATTATTGATCGAATTGGTCAGGGGGGAATATACAGTGGCTCCATCGCATAATCGGACAAAAGGAGTATTTACTAAAACCAGAAGATTTTTGGAAGCAGGTAATTTGATGACAAATCATCTTAAAATACATTTCTATTGATAGTTTTCATTATATTAAGGTTCTGTTTACTGACGAAAGTAAATTTAATTTTCACGGATCAGATGGAAAGATGTATGTGTGGCGTAAGCCAAATGCTGAATTTAATCATAAGAATACAAAAGCCACTGTTAAGCACGGAGGAGGTTCTGTTATGGTTTGGGCTGCATGTCGAGTGCGGGTGTAGCCAATTTGTATTTTATTGATGGTAAAATGGACAATTTTGTCTACCTCAACATTTTAAAACAAAATGTAAAGGAAAGTGCAGACAAATTGGGTATCGCGAACAACTTTGCCTTTTATCAAGACAACGATCCCAAGCACACATCAGGTGTTGCAAAGCTTTGGTTAATCCATAACTGCCCAAAACTTATACAAACACCAGCACAGAGCCCAGACCTTAACGTAATTGGGCATCTTTGGGAAGAATTAGCTAGGAGGCTTTACTGGAATCGTGGAACTCCATAGAGCCGGAGGTATGCCAGAATTTGGTCAAATCAATACTGAAGCGTTTACAGGCCGATCTGGACAACAAAGGATATGCAACTAAATATTAATTTCTCGATTTTTTCATTTTTTAACATTGATACTTAGCTTTGTCCGATTTTGCGTTGAACACAATAAATTGAGTTAATTTTGTTTTTCTGACGAAATTTACTGTTATCACTAGAAAAGTTGTTGTTTTTTTTTGTATTGTTCAGAAATATAAGTAAGTAATGTGTAAATAAAAGCGAAAAAAACTACACATTTAGACAATTTTTTTGAAATGTATAGCATTATTATATCTGACAACCACTTGTCCGATTATTCGATGGAGCCACTGTATATCCGCAAAAAAATAAACTATCATGTGTAGGGCATCATATGGTCGGCTCTGCTCACTGGTTTTTACGTTTTCTTTCAATGTCACAGCCATACACAATTGACCAGAATTGTCGTTGACAATCATAAGCAGCTCCCGATTTTGGCAATTTAGTTTGTTTGTGCTCTACATTTGGATTTTTACGAGCCGAACAATATACCAATCTCTCTGATAGCCATTCGAAGTTATTTTATTGACAGCTTCAATGATCTCCTTGGTTTTTCGATGGACGATCATTGTCATCAACATATTCTCGGCCTTCCTTAAATCAGTTATACCACAAATGAACTGCTGTTCTTCTCATTGTAGACTCGCCAACCACTACAGTCAGCTATTTAATTGTCTTGGCGTATATAATTTCATTTTTTACACAAATTTGAATACAGTTTCTTTCCGATAATCAAATTGAAAATCCAAAATGACTGATATTCACATTTTCCACACATTTTCATAATTCGAACATTTGTCAACTATTGCGCGTAATTCGGCGTTGCTAGACGTATTTTTTTAAGTCAAAATTCGAAAATGTTGTTCATCATATTTTTTTTTACAAAATCCAATTCAGAAGTGATTTTCTCAATTTAAAATAAGCAAGCAACACCATATCTAATGGCAATTTTTTGTTTTAAAGAATTATTACCCTGGCATACAATATTAAGCAATAATAATATATGAATAATATGAAACGAATGCCAAACAAAAATGTTTTCGAAGTAATTTCACTTTTATATAGCCATTAATGGGTTTTTTGCAAAAAGGCATTAAAAGTTTGTTTTTTTTTTCGTTTCGGTTTTTTTGTTCCTCTTCTCGTAAAAGTCATTATTGTCTCGTTAAAAACTCATAAATAACTGCAATAAAAAGTTAAGTTCAATTTTTTTTAAGAAACAAAACGTTGATTGAATTCTCTACAAAGGACATGAAGAAGAGGAAAGTATACCACGGGTGAAAACAAAAAATTAAAACTTCATTTTCAATATTTACTTTAGGCCATAAATGACAAAACATAATTTACGAAAGAAAAATTACAATCAGCCGTCACCAAAAAGGTCAAATATTGCATTAAATGTTCCCTTTCAAAATTCTTGATTAGCAAACTTCAAAGTCCAAGTAGGCGCAAGGTAAAAAATACCCACCACCAGAGATGGTCTGTTAGAAACAGTGACGTAAATGACATACATTTCCGACGTATAATACATACGTCAGAAACGTCGGAAACCTACCCAAAACCATTAGGTTTTTGACAAAACAGCTATTTCAATTAATAAATTTGGAAATTACGTATGATTTACTCAAATTCATATAAAATTTCAAAAATTTCTTCTCAGAAAAGGTTAGAAATTTTTATAAGTTCTAGTAAGGAATAGATAGATATATGTAAAAATAATATATATTCTTGAAAATAACTGTATATGGTGATAATATTGAAATGAATGACGTTTACTACATTTTTTACATTTTATACAGGTATATGACGTTTTCGACGTTTACACCTTTTTGACAGTCGAAAACCTAAAAATTCGTCACACGGACCATCCCTGCCCACCACCAATATAGCAAAATAACAACACCAACAACCCTGCCAATAAATATGTCTTTAATATGGATTTTCAGCTAAATATTTTAATCCTGGGTTTTTATGATGGCACTGTTTATATTTATGATGTTGACAAAAAAAAAAAAATTATAATGACATCTTTGTATTTTTGCTCAAGAGGCAACAGTTTACCAACAAATAAAAACAAAAGAGAAAAAACATCACAGGATGCAGGCCATCCACAAAACGTAAATGTCACAGATGTGCTCCGTTATATGGCCACTAGAATAGATGGATGAAGGAAAGAACAAGCCAAGTAGCCACAAGCAGTTGTATGGCCACCACAAAATATGCCCAGGAAAATTGTAGGCATTTTGTGTTGTTGTTCGGCTATATCTTGAAGTCGATCTGTGTTTGTGTGAATGTTTTGCTCTAATACGAACCACGAATGGACAATGTCAATGTGAAAGAGACTCCATCATAATGTTTGTGATGTTACTGCTGATGATGATGACGACGATGGTGGTATTAAGAAAAATAAATACTTGGATGAGAAATAGCCTCCACCTCCTCCTCCCAACACCATGCCATCAACAAAATTGTTTAGAATTGTAAGGTGGAATGGAATGAAAGCAATCATAAAGTCTAGAAGTACATCAGGATGATGATGATGATGATACAATGAACACTTGTGACATTTTTCTTTACTTAAGTCAACAACGACGAAGAAGAAGAGTAGGAACAGGAACAGCATCAAAGGCAAGAGGACATTTGATATGTGACATCTAATTTTTCCGGTGTTTGTTGTTGTTGTTTTTTCTGTGTATTTTTATTCTATTTACCCATCAATGACAGTGTGTTTCAATGACATAATAGGGTTTTCTGCCAGAGTGACTTTTAATAGCTTACGCTATTGGAAATAAATTCAAGGATATTTAAAGTTTGTATATCTGTTTTTGCAGAGGCCTGACTTTGTTTGTTGGATGTTATAATAGGTTGTGAAGGGTATCAAGTGATAGTTGATATAGTTTACAATGCACGTCGTAGATAAATCTTGTTTAAAAAAAGGATGTCCAGTTTATAAATAAACTGTGACCCTGCCGAACACTTTTTTTGTAATGGAGACTTTCTTAAAAGGATTCTATTTCGATACAAGAATTGGTAATTTTCCAAACTTTCCGACACGTTTTCAAATAAGTCATTTTATTTTTTTTATCTTCCACTATAGGGTGGAGTGAATATAAAATGCATCATTTTGTGTTAAAACTATAATTCTATATCGATTCAGTTATGTTCGTTTGTCTGTCTGCTAAAATCTCGTTAGATTTATTTTCCACTCGCATTGCACAAGTGGATGCCATTTGGCAATTTGCTAATATAGGTCCATGCCTTGACATATACCGATATGAAAATACAACCCTATTTTGGGTTTGTTTTTATTATTATTTTTTTCAAGGATCTTTAAAGTAGGTTGTATTTTCGCATTTTTCAGGAGTTTCTAGAGAATAATTGTGTCAAGGACCAATATAAGAGTGCAGTTTATAAAGAATATATTTTAAACGACCAATACAACGATTTTTATACCCCTCACCACACTGTGGTACAGGACATTATGTCTGCATACGTTTGTAACAGGCAAAGGGAAATGAGATAGAATCATGGTTCATTTTGAGAATAAGCACAGAATCACATTCTGATTCGATTTATGCAAGACCATCTTCAATTCTAAACTGAGTATAGGTTAAAAGATAAATCCTTTTTAAATTGAAAACAAGAAAAACGATGTTAATTTCCGGCCGAACTCTCAATACCCTTCATCACGAGGATGACAATCAAAATATCTAAAATTAGGACCTTTAACATACCGAAAAATATACGAGAAAAATATAATTGAAATTCTCAAATTCTCTACAATAAAACGGATATCCGAAATACTCAATATACCAACTTGGGCCAATTTGGTGATGTGGTGACATCGTTACGAGAACAAGTTACAGCCGAAATACCAAATTACAGCTAATTTGATAGATAAGCTTGTCAAATATTCCAATATTGGGAGGACTACCATTATGAATGAATCAATATTACACCGTAAGGAAAGAAGAAAGTGTCATATTTATCCTAACAATTCCACGTCAATGTTCATTCGAGAGAAATTGAACGAATTTAAATATGTGACCTTTATTTTTAAGGGGACACCCCATTATCGGTGTCAAAATTTTTTAATTCGATTCTACACTAATTCATGAATGTCTCTACAAAATTTCATGTAAAAATCTCAAGATCTCTTGAAGATAAAACCGATTTATTGTGTCAGCATCAAGTGACGGCTAAAGGGCTTCTCAAACTTTAACTTTAATAACTGAAAAACTAATAACCCAATCGATACCAAATTTTTACACGTTTCTCTGTGAGTGTATAGCTATCGTATGAACTAGGGTAACGCCAATCGATGAAGATCTTCCTTATTTTTTAACTTGGTATTTGGTCAAAAAACGGCGATTTCCAAAAATATTTTTTTCATTTTGTTAATTTTAGAGCAAAGTCAATAATCCTAGTTCATACGAGAGCCAGACATGTACTTTTTCTAACACCGTTGGAATTTTCGGATTTAACGCACATCATTCTTGACTTAATTCAGTAGCTCGTGCTAATTGAAAGATGTATAGGGTCTTTGGTACACCATTTATATTAATTCGGGCGAAAATATATATGGGAGCTATATCTAAATCTGAACCGATTTTCCCAGTTTCAATAGGGTTCGTCTTTGTGACAAATAGATGAGCGGTGCCAATTCGCATCATAAATGGATCACATGTTAACATGGACAGACCGACAGACAGACGGAAGGACATGCATAAATCGACTTAGAAAGTAATTCTACGCACATTCTCAAAAGAACCATATGTCTATAAAAATGTTTAGTACGGAAATTTGCTACAGAATGATTACCCAAAATATCAAATTTATACTATTGACCCAAGTTTCAGGGTAGCTCCCATAGACTCCCTAATACTTGGTATTTTGGCGAGCACCATTATATGGGGGCTACCCTGAAACACATTGGTCAATATTATGCATTTTTTTGTGAGGAGGTTTGTTATACAATGAGAATCTAAAATACCAAATTACTGTTAGTTTGGTCGGGAAACGTGTACTACATCCTCTAAAAACTTGGGCGGTACCTTTTATGGGCTATGCCTTTATTCGTATATTAACGAATAGTGTTCAGAAAGAGTTGTTATTTTTAATACTGGTTTCTGATAATTATAAATACTGGTTTCTTGTCAGAGAGAGTCAAAAAACAATGTTGGAGTTGTGTGGTTGGTGATGGTGGCGGGCACAGAGACTATTTGTCATTTTGATTATCCAATTTTCATGGTATAAACACTTATTTGTTATATTGTATTTGACATTTATATCGAAATAATTTGCAAAATACATATGCGAATTTTGTTACACCATTATGGAAGCCGATAAGAGTGTCTGAAATAAAGCAACAATGGAATACAAAACTAGTCACACGAGAAAACACAGCCGAACAATGAATGGTGGTGGGGTTTTTTTCTTGGGAGGAATACATTTGTTTTTGTCATCAAGAGAGAAATAGAGAGGGGGAACTTAACATAAATAGTGGTTAAAAAGCGAAGTTGGAAAATAATTATGATATTAACGAAATGTTTACATATTTTCCAAAAATATAGTGGCTTTCTCAAGATTATAAGAATATATACTTGTATTCAAAGCGAGTTACATATACATTATGAAAATACTGAACTATGAATGAAATTATGAAAATATTAATAGTATTTTTTCTTATGTGCACTTACATTGAACCTACCAATTTGACATTAACTTACTTGACGTTACTACTTTAAATTTAAGGAAAACTTGTTATAAACAGTTCCCCAGTCTATGTGTGAGTAAAGACATTCATACACACAGATTTGCTAGTAAAATCATGTTAATGTTACCATTTGATCTGAAAACATCATTCAAACTATTCAGCAAATCATAATACCCACAATGATTTACAAATCCTCTGAGAATTTCAATTACATTCATAAGCATGTAAATGATCTTTGTAGACATTACTTCATCATAGCCATGGTACCATTTTACAATTACCCAAAACGGAACATTATGTACTACCTGGGGGTGTTAATTCGTTATGCACTTGATATTATGGAAATGTATGTGATAAGCGGGATGATATACAGGTGAACTTAGTTAATGTGAATGCCAAATTTTAATTCCAAATTTCATAAGTCATCACATGAGTTGGGTCTAACGTGTTGTTTATATCAGTGTTTCACTCTTCAAAACCAACACCCGTTATTTATCAACATGGACATGTGTGTGGTATGTAGTTGTGTAATTGCATCCATTCATGCATTCATAACAAGAGCCTGTTATTGTGTTCCTATGAATTTTACAAATTTCTAAAAACAAGACCAATGAAAGATATGTACCTGTTTCAAGTTCGATCAGTTACAGGTGTTTCTTGAACATTTTTGGTTCTTCATTAATAGTTCTATTGGAAATTTGTTCATATCAAAATTTTGGAAGTACAGAGGTGATGGAGAGGAAAACAATTGCACTATGTTCATCGGTCTGTGGTGTTGGACATTGCCAAACAGAGTAACACATTCCAGCAATATTTTCATTAGGTTTACAGCAGATCTTGTATGGAAATTTGTATAACTCATCTTTAGATGAAGTGTTGAGAAGTTTACAGAAGGCCAAAAATGAACAAAATTTTACTTTTTCATAACAGTACATACATTTGTTCATGCTATGTATTGCAATTGTATGTGTATTTGTATAGATTTCTATTGAAAATTATTGAGATTCTTCGACAATGAAGTATATAATCATAATGTAATATTGACCACTAGAAAAAAAAAATATTGAGCAGCAAATACTATTGTTCATAGACACAATCGATGCATTTAAATGTTCTTTTTATTAACTTTCATTATTTTCTGTTTTCTGAAAATCATAACACAGACAAGTGGTAAATGCTATTGGGATAAAAACGAACATGGATTTTGGAATTTTCAAGAATTTTTGATATACAATTTTATCGCAATTTGGGTACATAGAAGAGATGCTCATATGTCGAATAACATGACGACAGCAATGAATGGAATCGGACATAATTAAATAAGAGATCTGAATTGCTATTTTAACCAATTTAAATCAACCCATAAACATCTGAAATCTATGAAAAGTATGAAAGTATGCCACTCGGGCAGACTTGGGCTCTTCGGGGTACCGTTTTATCAAATGGAAAAGAAATATATATGGTAGCTATATGAAAGTCTGGAACGATTTGAGCAAATGTGTCATACACTCTTTGGTATTTGAAATACCCTACCGTATGATTAAAGACTCCATACGGTAGGGTATTTCAAATGCTGTCTTGATCGGACAAACCTTGGAAGTTTTGTGCACAAAAATCGGACGAACACGTATGTAAATCTGAACCGATTTTTACGAAAATCTGACTCAATTTAATACGATACGCACGATTTCCTGTAAATAAATTAAATATAGAAAATTTGGTGCACCATGTATAAAATATATGTATATGAGGCTATATTTCAGACCTGGAAAATCCACTACAGACCAGACTTTCGCACTGCGCCAAATTCTGGAAAGTCCCACGAAAAAGACATTGACACATTCCACCTTTTCGTCGACTATAAAGCCGCATTCGACAGCCCAATTCCTGTAAAATTAATACGGCTATTCAGGATAACTATAACTGACACAAGGTCAGCAGTTTAAGTCGCAAAGGACTTATAGGATCCTTTTGAATATCGAACGAAGATTCAAAGAAGATGCCAGTATGTCATGTGATATTTTTAATGTCCTACTGGAAAAGCTGAATACGAGATGCAAATGTGAACATAAATGACACTCTGTACACCAAAAATAACATGTTAAACGCCAACGCCGGCGACATCGACATAATGGGTTGAACATTTCGAGCGGTAACAGCCACCTTTCAACGAATTGGGAAGAGAATAGGGATGATCATGCAGATGGTATCAACGCTCAAGACGTCCAGTAGACTCGGACAAACTGTGGAACTTGAAAACTACAGCTTCGAGGTACTGAACGATTTGATTTAACCTCGGTACCCCAATATACCAAACTAATAAAGTCAGCTTTGAAATCCGGAGAAGGATAGTGTTGGTTCAGGCAGAAGGGGAAGGTCACGAATTCGGTGGATAGATCAAGTGGATGATAACATTTCAGAATATGGTCTTCAAATGGGAATAGCTAAGCACAAGATCGACGCACCTGGAAATCTTTTTTAAGCTCGGCTTTTGCAAAAAATGTTCTGCCACAAGCCATCTAGGAAAGTAATGCAAGATTTCAAAATAAATATCTGTGACAAAATTTTGTCTCAAATGAACAAAACTAGGGAGTTTGGCGTTCCATTTACATAAACCCGTACGAATGGAGGTTATATCTAAATCTGAACAGATTTTCTCCAATTTCAATGGCGTGCGTCCTTGGGCCAAATAAGTGGGCTGTTTGAAATTCCATCCAAATCTTCCATGTACCGTGTTGAAAAAATAAATGGAATGACGGACGAACGGACGGACGAAAAAAGGACCATGCATAAATCGAATCAGAAACTGATACCATGCATATTCTTAAAAGAAACCATGGTTATATCTCGATTCCTTTGCTTGTTACAAGTATATGCACAAAGACATAATACCCTGTATCACAGAGTGGTGAAGGTTATAAAGATGAGTCACCCTTTCTGAAATCCCGCCTATTACATTCAACTTGTGACAAAAATATTTCGCATTTGCTATAAAATTGTTTTTTACGTCCTCAAAAATTATCCCTTTTATAAGCAAACCAGCTAAGGTTTATCGGCGTATATATGTATGCCATGGCAGAAATTCTTTTATTGATTAAAGTTTCACATTTGAATTTCACAACCATCGAAAACTTAAATTTGAGTCCGAAATATTACAACAATAATTTTTAGTATCCACAATTTATGCGCCATGTTGCTGTGGCAAAGAAAATTAAACCATGACTACATAGCAACCGCTAAACTTTAAGACAAATCTTACCACAGAAAGTAGATGAAGGGGTGGGTGAACGAGGGGCAAAATGTTTTTCACTTGAGTTTACAAATTATGTAATTAAAATTTCATGTCTTAGCCGAGGGCTGATTGATTTGGTTTAATTTCATATTAACCAAGCCACCAACCAACACCCAAATTTCGGTAATGTTAACCATTCTGAAAATATGTATTATAATTTTAGTTGTTGCTTAGATATTTACAAGACGTCTTGTGTTGTTAATTGTTAATGTAAAAAATGTATACTAACACTTTTGTTGTTGTTGGTGGTTTCTTAATTTTGTGTTGGTTCTATTCGTTTTAATGAAAATAGAAATAGGGTGATGGAATTGGTACCAGAAAATTGGGAAAAATATTGGATAATCAAAGATGAACGATTTAGGAGTGAATTGTGGATCAGAACTTAAATAACACTTTACAAAATAATTTTTTGTTGTGTGTTTTAAGAAAAATATTGTTTCCAAATTTTATAACCCTTTACACTTAGAAACCTCTTGGCATACTTCAATTTATAAAACAAAACTAAAACTTAAATAAATTTCTTGGCTTTGCTACTTTTGAAAAAGACCACGAAGCCAAATTAGAAAAGGGTGGCAAACTCACAAGCACTTTGGATAAATTGTGGCTTAATTATATAAAATAAATATTTGTTACAACCACCTCCACCATCCCCCGCAACACAGAAATAAACAATGCCTGAACAAGCAGCACTACTGGTCGTTCAATTCAATAATTTAAAAGTTAAGGATCCATAGAATGGAATTTATCAAATACTTGCAGTGCCATTACATTTCACCACCCAACTCATTTGAGTGGAAATATCAATCAGGCAGGCAGCCAGGCAGTTGGTCTGTCGGTCCGTTGTTCGTTTAGTTTACTTTTCTAATTCATAAACTTAAAATTGTTCGAATGTCTGTGAATCGTTGAACAAATTCCATTAAATGTTTATGTTTGTATAATGTTAACAATTTAACACCCTCGTTCGTCCATTACCATCAACTCCAGGCCGAACTGCAATACTGTGTAGATTTAGAATTTCCATAACCGGAAGCATAAAATTATTTTAGTAAAATGAATTTTTCACAATGAAATTCTTATTTTCAAGTAGCACACAGAAAGAACATATTCCTTCCTTTTTCAGGTTTGATGAAATTTGTTTGGTCAAGCGTTCCTAAATGATAAGCCAGAGTTTTCAATTTCCGAAAAATTAAAAAGCAAATATAATAATTCTTAGAGAGATTAAGTGAATACGAAGGTACCAAAGGCAGAGTTTGTTTTTCTATGGAATACATTATTATTTATATTTCTTAAATGTTTACATATAAATTGTTTAATATAAAATAAATTGTTTACATACAATTGTTTATTAAATTTTGTAGGTTTTTATACCCTTCACCACAGTGTGGTACAGGGTATTATGTCTTTGTTCATATCTTTGTAACAGGCAAAAATAATCGAGATAGACCCATGGTTCCTTTTGAGAATATGCATAGAATTACTTTCTGAGTAGATTTATGCATGTCCGTCCCTCCATCCATCCGTGGATGTTAAATTGTAAACAAAGTACAGGTCGCATTTATCATCCGATTTAGATGAAATTTTGCCCAAGGACGAACCCTATTGAAAATGGAATAAATCGGTTCATATTTAGATATAGCTCCCATATATATTTTCGTCCGATTTATGGTAAATGGCGTACCAAAGTCCCTATATATCTTTCGATTTGCACGAAATTTGGCACAAAGTACTGAATTAGGTCCAGAATGATGTGTGCCAAGTTTCGAGAAAATCGGGTCAGATTTAGATATAGGTCCCATATATAGTTTCGTCCGATTTAAGGTAAATGGTGCACCAAAGTCCCTACCTATCTTTTGATTTGCACGAAATTTGGCACAAAGTACTGAATTAGGTCCAGAATGATGTGAGCCAAGTTTCGAGAAAATCGGTTCAGATTTAGATATAGCTCCCATATATAGTTTCGTCCGAATTAAGGTAAAGGGTGCACCAAAGCCCCTATATATCTTTCGATTTGCACGAAATTTGGCACAGAGTACTGAATTAGGTCCAAAATGATGTGTGCTAAGTTTCGTGAAAATCGGGTCGTTCGATCTAAGGTAAATGGGGCTCCAAAGTGCGTAGATATCTTTCGATTTGTACGAAATTTGGCATAGGTTACTGAATTAGGTCCATAATAATGCGTGCATAGTTTCGTGAAAATCGGTTCGGATTTAGATATAGCTTCAATATATATTTTTGACCGATTTAATTTAAATTGTGCACTAAAGACCCGAAGATTGGCCCATCGGCACACAATTTGTACAATGTACTGTTACTATAACCTTTCGTGTGCCAAGTTTTCTTGAAATTGGTTCAGATTTGCATATACCTTCTATATATATGTTCGTCCGATTTTAAGTAAGTGGTACACTAAAGGCCCATAAAGACCCATACACGTACAAAAATTAATAAAAATCTAGCAAGTATCCTTGAAATCGGTTCAGATTAGCTTCCATATATAATTTCGACCTATTCATATACCAAATAATCAATGGGTGCCTGATTGATACATTGAAACAGTGCGTGTGCTTTAAATCTATTTACAAAATTTAAAATATGTTGCAGAATGGCATGTGTTGGAATTGATGTTAGTCGGTTTACTTATAGATAAAGATCACATATTTAACTTCGTTCAATTTAATGTCAATGTTTCTTAGAAAAGGTGACGTCTGTTAGGATACATATTCTACATATATATCCCCAATGGTAAAGGGTATCATATAGTCGGTCCAGTCTGACTTTACTACTTTCCTTACTGGTTTTAATTAGAGTTGGGCAGATTAATTCATTTGATCATATTATATCCAGCATTAATTTATTTTATAACTACATAGGTACGGGGATGAAATAAAATTATTATTAAACTTAGATTAAGAGTCAAAATTAATTTCCTAAAAATCAGGGCTAAACAGTACCTATGCAGTCTTATACTAGGGATACGTAGTCGAGCGTAAAAGTCGACAGTTACAGCCTGTTTCTGAAAAATTCGAATCGAATGAATTCCCACGAATTACTACCAAACTTTAGTTAATTTCATAAATGTTTGATTTTCAAAACCAAGGAGTTTTTTCGTTTCGAATTTTACGGAGACTGGCTGATAGACAAAAAAGTCGATTTTCGACTTTTAACGACTAATGAAAAATCGGCTGGAAATTTAATTGCTTTGTGATAATAAATCAAAAAACAAAAACCGATTTCAATACAAAAAGTCGTTTAGTCGAATGTCGATTTACTTATCCCTGTTTTATATACTTCGCCGTAATATGATGATGGTCTAGAATATGAGATATACAGGTCCACTTTTTGCCACATCCCCGGCAAAAGTGGACCCGCCACATCCCCCACCCATTCAATTTCGTTATTTTTAAGGTTGTAGCTACATCAAAGTGGCTACAGTTTGACATTCCGGTCTCTTCGACGGTAAAATATATATTGGTCTTTATGCAGACCTATGGTCTCTCCGCAGTCTTTTTCATCTATACACTTCCAATCGATCTCTTTACATACCAATGGGTCTTTAGTAAGGCCCGTGGTCTCTATACAGATTAATTAGACTATATACAGGGTGAGATAAAATACTGCAACAAAGTCAAACGCCATAATTTTTAAATTTTTTAAGTTTTATTGAATGAATGCAAAAAATGTCGGAAATAGCATCCGATTTTAGAATTAGTTTAGATTTGTTCGAATTGGTCTTTGGCACGAATTATGGCCTTCAAAGGTCAATGAAACCGTCACATACTGCCCGAATGTTGCGCTTGCTTGAGGTGATCGACTCTTTGGTGCCTCTTGTTAGTGCCTATCTTGCTTTTCAAAATACTCCTGACACAGTAGTTCAACGGACTGGTATCCGAAGATTTTGGTGGACATTATGCACTGGAAATGAAGCGAGGAACCTCATTTTGTAACCATTCTTGGGTGGCGTGTGCTAAGTCCTGTTGGAATGTCCAAGGTTTGCGGCCAAAATGTTTGCATTCCCAAGGCTTTAATAAACTCTCCAGAATATTTTCGCGATAGCGGGTTTCGATCAAGTCGTTTCATTAATTTTCGAACCATTTCTGCTGATGTTACTGTGTTTTTCCGTCCACTTCCTTGACGTCGGGCTACGCTACCAGTATCACGGTAACGGGCAATGGTACGAGACACAAAAGATTTATTCACATTTAAATGCTGGAGTGTTCTAACGATAGCCCTTTGTGTTTTTCCAGCCAAATATAAATAAATCGCACTATCACGCTTAAATTCTATCACGAATAACTTTTTCTGAAAAATTCTCACCGAAATTTTTTGTACGCTTGTAAAAAATATAATGAGCTGTCACTGGAATAATTTTAACAGCTGTCGGACGAGTGGTTTAGAAATGACAGCAGTCCGAAGTTCGTTGCAGTTTTTCCATCTCACCCAGTACACACCTATGTTCAATATGCGTAAAATTTGCAGGAAAATTTCAATGATGGTTTATATTTCCATATAGCCTTCATATAAAGGTCCTGAGAAATTTTTGGATATTTCTATTATCCAAACGTATTTTCCAATCAGAAAGGTTGTATTTCGATTATCCAAACACATTTTCCAATCAAAGTAACTGTAATTTCGGATACCGGTTATTGGAAAATATAAAACTTCATCTCAGAAAATATTCTCCAGTATCCATGTTGATTGAAATCGTGGTGTATCGATTCCCTCGTTCCGCTAACTTCCTTACAAATATAAACAAATCCCCACGTTCTACTATTGTAGTCAGGTATCTGACAGAAAATGTGGAAATATACTTCATATGTTTGACCAACAAATTTCTCTTTTATAAATGTCATTAACTATTGTTGTCACTATCAGACCAATCTAATCACTTATCAATCTAATCACTTTGAAAAAAATATTAGGTATTTTACAAATTTACCGCCTATAAAGTTATATGCTTAGTAGCTTAAGCATAAGTTTAACAATTACTGCAAACCAATAATATATTTGATACTGTCCACAGTTAAAAGCCCATATCATCCCTATCTCTCGCAAGCACACATACACATTTCATGTATTAAACTCCTACCCCAATAACGACAACAAATTACATTAATTATTCACTAAAGTGTTCTTAATCAAATGTTAATGTTCCGAATGTGTGCGTTGATTGCAAACACACTTACATGCATACTTACACACACACACCTTTTAAATTACATTTTATCATCATTAAAATCAATGATTCTTGTCGACTATCTTTTACATTTAAATAAATTTACATCGGTGTATATTTTTCATGATATCAAAATTAATTAAATTCTTTATTTATCGATATCATCATCATCATTATAATGTTTGTTCACTCGTTTATTTTGTTCCTGTCTTCTCTTCCTTGGAAGAAGGAAGCGGGAGTTAATGTGATTTATAACTTTTTTTTAATTTATTATTCTGTTTGTACACATTGGCTACCGGTCTATGGAGACATCGTTTTTGGACATGGCTGCTGTGTTTATTTTAGGAATAATGGAGATTTTTTATAACTATATTAATCGATTTTATCTTGAAGAACTTGAATAAAGGAAGTAAACTAGACCAGTCGTATTTACGAACAACAATAACTAAACTGCCTTGAAAAGGAAAAAAATGATATTTATAAAATATTTTCATTATCTGAAACATTCCATTATTTTGTTATTGTCGAATGCTGTTAACCATAAAGCAATAAACGCGGCGTTAAATTTGACAGAGGTGAACTCTTATATCCTCCACGAGAATTTTTTGAGAATAGTTTTCACCTGCCCACAAACCGGAATATTAATGTTCAGCTACTTCGATTGCAAAATGCATTTAGGTCTGTAACGTGCAAAACATTGTACAGGACTTGTATATGGTAGCTATATCAAAATATGAAAATGTCTGTAATAACGTTTCTATCCTGCAAGAACCCGGAATACCAAATAATACCCATTTCGGAGATATGGTTTAAACATTCATAAAAAGTATCTGGACTTTTATATGGCGTGGATATGTCAAAACATGCGCTTATAAAAATAATTTTAAGCACCGACGTATACTACAGTCCAAGAGACCGTAATACCAACTTACAGCCACATCCATTGGAAAATGCTGCTAAAACCTACAAAATACAAAAAACCTAGGTTTATTTAAAACATGGACCTGTATGAATAATTTTCTGAATTGATGTATTTGACCTCTGTTGCCGAATTCGACCAAAAGCTTTAAAATACCGAACATGGTTCGGGAAATTCATATATGGCCAATATCCAACCCATGACCTATATTGAACATTTGCTGCAACAATATTTACCACCCTCTTCACTATAATGTGCATATCGACAATCACTAAGTTTGTATTCTATATGCTCATAACCAATGATTGGAACCTCAGCATCCTGTGTCCGTGCTCAAAACAAGGAGTCAAGACGATAAGTGCTAGCAATAGAGGAATAAATTCCCATCCCACCGCATATAAAGTGCTAACCAGCGTACTGTATGAACGACTGAAGCCAATGTTCAATGACATTATTGGATCATAACAATGCGGCTTCGTGCCTGTAAAATCCACCATTGACTAGTTTTTCACTCTGCGCCATATCCTCAGAAAGACCCATGAAAAATACATCGACACATTTCATATATTCGTCGACTATAAAGCTGCATTCGACAGCCCTATCCGTTCAGAAGTGTTTAAAGCAACGTCTGCGTTCGGCTTCCTGCAAAATTAATACGGCTATGCTGGATAACTTTAACAAGTACAATATCAGCAGTTAAAGTCGGGAAAGATCTCTCGCAGGATTCAGACAAGGTGACAGTTTGTCGTGTGACCTGTTTAACATGCTGCTGGAAAAAGTCATACGAGAAGCAAAAGTGAACTGAAATGGCACTCGGTACAACACTGAACAACACATGTTACTCGCCTAAGCCGATAACATCAGCTTAATTGGTCGAACATTGAGAGCGGTAACAGCCAACATTGAACAAAATGAGAAAGAGTCTGCCAAAATGGGTCTGGCAGTAGTCCAAGCTGATGGTATCAACGTGCAAGACATCCAGTAGACTCGGGCCAACTGTGGAACTTGAAAACTACAGCTTCGAGGTAGTCAAAGATTTTTGTATACCTTGGTACTGCCATAAATAAAACTAATGACATCAGTTTTGAAAATCGTAGAAGAATAGTGTTAGAAGATCACTTCTCGTCAGATCAAACTCACACTCTACAAGACGCTGATACTACCCGTGCTGGTGTATGGATCAGAAGCAGATGTGGCAGCACTTGGAGAGTTTGGAAAAAAATTCTCCGAAAGATCTCAAGATTCATTCGACAGAAGATCGAATGAGTTGTACCAGCTATTCTCGGACATTGAAATAGTCAGATATATGCCATATTGTGAGAAGGAATGAGGATGCCCCAGTTTTAAAGGCATATAAGAGCGAGCCAACTAATGGTTCACGTAGAAGGGAAAGGTCACGAATTCGATTGAAAGATCAAGTGGAAGACAACATCTCGGAACATGGTCATTCAAATTGGAAGAGTTGCGTACAACACCGACGTGCCTGAAAATCGTTCTAAGCTTGTCTTATGGAATAACTAAGTAAAAAAGTAAGCATAACCTTTGAGTTGAGCTCTGGCAATATTTCGGAGGCAATTCTGATCACCACTTCGAGGGATGACATAATCCGGAAGTTGTTCATTGCTTGTGATCATTTTCATTTTTCAAGACTCATACTTTTGAAGATATCATTGAAGATATTCTGAGGCGTTTTAAGCATATTCGACCTTCTGTTTTCCCATATATTTTTGTAAATTAACCAGTAAGGAAAGTAGTAAAGTCGGACGGGGCCGACTATATGATACCCTTCACCACTATGGGTATATTAAACAGGTCTATTAACATGAAATTGGATGAAATAAAATATGTGATATTTATCTAAATGTTAATCTACCTAGATCTATCCATAAGGTATGTAAATCGACTTCAAACAAATATAAATAGGTCATCCGTTGGGCTATGTCTGTACTTCGAGAAAACGCAACTACGTAATTCTATGCTCAGTTTTGTAAGTTGTGCAAAATTTGATGTCAATCTGAATACATGAGGGGTTTGATGCCCAATTTACTTGAAATCGGGCGAAAATATATATGGAAGCTCTATCCAAATATTAAGCGATTTCAAAAAAACATGTCACAGGTTGGGTTATAGTAATTTCAAAACGTTTTGTTCCTATCAGCCTATTGGTTCCTTGGTGCGTCAATTACTTAAAATCAATCTATAATAAAAGGGAGCTATATCTAAATCTGGACCGATTTTCACGAAACAATTAAATTCAGTACGTTATGCCAAATTTCCTGGAAATCGAAAGATATATAGCAACATTGGTGCACCATTTACATGAAATCGGACGAAGCTATATATGGGAGCTATATCTAAAACTTGACCGATTTTCACGAAACTTGGCAGACATCATTCTAGACTCAACTCAGGACGTTATGCCAAATTTCGTGCAAATCGAAATATATATAGCGACTTTGGCGCACCATTTACATGAAATCGGAAGAAACTATATATGGGAGCTATATCTAAATCTGGACCGATTTTCTCGATACTTGGCAGACATCACTCTAGGCTTAATTCAGTACGTTATGCCAAATTTCGTGCAAATCGAAAGATATAGTGGGACTTTGGGGCACCATTTACATAAAATCGGACGAAACTATATATGGGAGGTATATCTAAATCTGAACCGATTTTCTCAAAACTTGGCAGACATCGACTTAGAAAGTGATTCTATGCATATTCACAAAAGGAACCATGTGTCTATCTCGTTTCCTTTTGCCTGTTACAAACATATGCACAAAGACATAATACCCTGTACCACAGTGTGGTGAAGGGTATAAAAACAGATCACAATTATTATCCAATTACGAAGAAAGTCATTCTAATCGACCAAGACGAACTGTATTGAAAATTATGAGAATAGGTTCAGATGTAAATATAGTTCCCATATTAGGGATACCTAATTCGACATGTGTATTGAAAAGTCTAAAAGTCAATAACGAATTTTGATCGTGGAGAAAATTGTAAAGTCGGTTTTTAATGTTCAACTTTCGATTTTACAGATATTTATACCCTACACAACTATGTTGTCAGGGTATTATAGCTTTGTGCAGCCCCAAGAGTTTGTAACGCCGCGAAATATTGGTCCTAGACCCACCTTCAAGTATACCGATCGTCATATCTCGACTAGCTGAGTCGATCTAGACATGTGTGTCCGTCCGTCCGTCTGTTCATTATAATTTGTAAACACGATCCAGGCCGCAGTTATGGACCAATCTTCACGAAATTTTGCATGTAGGATGGTTTCTGCCCAATGAAGACCCCTATTGTTTTTTGTAAAGATCGGTTAATATTTAGGGGATGAAATGGACCAAAAACTAAATTTTTGTCTGATTTTCTGGTCGCTCTAGAGGCCGCAATTATGGCCCAAACACCGCGAATTTCTACATGGAGAAGGGGATTGGGCCAAAGAATAAGCATGTCTGTTTTGATAAAGATCGATCAATATTTAGCGGGTCAAATGGACCCTAACTTTTGTGTGAAAAATTACAAAATTTGTATTCTATAGCGCATATATTTACTCCTGAATGACATAGAGCTGAGAAGTTCCTATTATTTCCAAGAGGAGTGGTTGACCTTTAAATTGATACCAATTATATTGTCGTATGTACTCGGATGTGGGAGTTACACGTAAATATTTACAGGTGCTTACGCACTCAGATATTATTTAGTAACACATTACCACACTGGAGGCGGAAATACAGCGAGGATCGCTTTGAAAATTTCCATGAGGATCCAGGAATGGTCAAGGATAACGCCTATAATTTTCGGTGATGATCAGATAATAATATTGGGATGAGGTGGACCAAAAACTTAATTTTTTTGTGTTTTTTCTAGTCCATGTATAGTCCACAATTGAAAGTCGAACATCATGACACAACCCACCGTGAAGGGAATCTGGACAAGTAATTAGAAGGGATTTACTGAATATTAGTAATATTTGTTGACCTCTAGTCGGTCAAGAGGGTGTAAATATAGCGAAATATTTGCCATGCTCAGAATATATAACCACAGAAAGTTAGATTTTCGTGGAAGTTGTGTAGGGTATCATATGGTCGGCCCCGTCCGACTATACTGCTCCGCTCACTGGTTTTTAACTTTATTTGCTCTTGCGTTGGTCGAAAATCAGGTTTTAATCGAGTCGAATGTCGATTTTTAACAGATTTGACAAAAATTCGACTTTTTGGTAAGAGGTAAAATTGAAAATTTTAAAAGTCGACTTTTGCCCTTGACTGTGTATGCCGCTTTCATATATATTTTCTTCCGATTTGAGGTAAATGATGCACCAAAGACCCAATATTGTGTCGATTGACACAGAATTGGATTTCGAATGACGCCTTTCAATTTAAAAGCATAACCCAACCCAACTTGTATTAGTCTCACGGAATTAATGATGAGAGCTAAATATAAGTCTTAAACAATTTGTACCAAACTTGACACAAGTCACTGTATTTTTTCTTGGCTCGATTCAATATATTATTCCAAATTTTCATTAAACAATTGCTTTATAATTCACACAAATACACTACCTTATAATTATTCATCATTTCCATTAATACTAGTGCCACAATTGTGACATTGAATATTTTGAATATCATTGTCCTTCAAATTTTTGTACAAGTACAAAATACAACGCCTGATTTTTAGTGTTTTGAAAGAAAACAAAAATCTTCTTCCTTTCTACTTAATTTCAATGACTTTCATTTATCTACTACTACCACTACAAAATAACACCCACGCACACACCCACACTGATAATGGACGGATAATGTTTGCAACAGGTTTAACGCTGAATACTTAAGAAAAACTGTTAAGTCACATGACAAATTACTATATAATTGAGGTTGACATAAATCCTTTTTCCACCACCCCCCATCACCACCATCATCAGGTTGATAGCTATGAAGGACGTGTATCATTAGAGAATAACAAAGGACATTCAATTAAATTGTATTCTCACACAGAAAATAATCATTATTTTTGGAGGTAATTACAACAAACAAAAGGTATGTCTTTAACAACAAGAAACAGGACGTGGAGGAAGAAGAACTAGAACAAGAAAATAATAATGTTTACTATTGCCGTAAAAAGTAGTAATCAATTAAATTGTATAGGTTAATAAACTAATTCTGTTATGTGTATGCGTGTATGGCAGCTGCAGCAGAATAACAGATAATACGATTTTAGTATTTCAGTGTACAAAATTAAGTAGGATAATGATAGCGAATTCAATTTAGTCGTAGAATTAATTTTTACTCTTGTTAGGTTGCCAAGGAGATTATTGTTATATCGAATATTATTAATGGATATATGGTTACACTAATATAATAGGGTGAATATTATCCATTTATTCTGTTTGATATTCAATTATGAAAATAGCGAAGCAGTTGTGTTGTGTTTTTCATGTTCATGATATACTTTGTACAGGGAAATACAATTTGAGCACTAGATAAAAGCAACACAAGTATAATAGAATATATATTAAATATTTTGAAATTATGTTTATATGCTTTATATTACATACACACACATATTATCTAAAGCGGCTTCTAATGTGTTTTGACAACTATTTGGTGATCTGGATGATTTGCTCGGGAAGCTCAGCAGCGATTCTCTACATTTCGACTAATCCATTATCGTATAAGAACGGTTACATCTCATAAGCTTATATTTGCCATGGCGAATTCTTGAGAATGCTGTGGTATTCGATTGGGATGAAATTTTATATAGCGTACCGAATTGAACCTAGACTGACGTGTGTTAAGCCATCTCTCGATTTGTAAAAAGCTCTAGTAGTCGATTTTTATAATCCTTCCTAGATACTAATTTTTCATCATTAAAGAAATTTTGCAATGCAAGAAAAATATTATTATATTATTATTAATGCTTTCGCGATTAAAACATCTCAATCAAGCTCCCTAAGTTTCTGACGAGTCACTGTAGAAGTGTGTGGCCTATCATTGTACTGCAGGAACACGGCACCTCTCCTGTTGTCCAATTCTGGCCGTTTCTGGTCAACTGTAAATCGGTTAAAACAACATTATGGTCGATTTTTCTCCGATTTTATCGATATTTACGACGACCGGCCTACCTGCATCAAAAATTCCTGAACGGAATCAACGAAATCAAAATTACACATTATTTGCTGTTAGAGTAATGGAAACATAAACACCATTCATAATTTTAGCCGCTTACCCTGCATTTTCGCCTTTGTCAAAGAAAACTTGAAAACGTACCGAATTTTCTCTTTGTTCACTTCCAATTTCAACACCCTGTTAACCACAACTGAATGGCCCAAACATCCTTCCAGCATAAATCTGAAATTGTTTGATCGATACTTTACGAGAAATCTATCAGTTCAGCCATTTTACGAAAAAATAATGGCTTTATTTTTTCGTATTATATATTATGTAGGTAAATGGATTTCCAGACGCGTCGATCTTATGCGAAGCTCTTCCAATTTAAAATACCAAGTTCGGAAATGTTGGCTTCTACGTGAACCATCAGTTGGTTCGCTTTTATATGAATTTTGTGCTGGGGCGTGTTCATCCATTCACACAACATAACATAGCCAACGTAGTCGCTGCAGCTCGTTACGACTGACTGTGTCCATGTCCGAGAATAGAATAGGTACAATTCATGGTCCATTCACCGTCGACGCAGATCGACACATGGGATTGCGTCGACGAAGCATTTTTCTCTCAAACACTCCAAGAGCTGCCGCATATGCTTGCCTAAGTACCCATGCTTCAGATCCATACAAAAACACGGGTTGTATCAGCGTCTTGTGGAGTGTGAGTTTGGTCTGGCGAGTAGTGGACTTATTTCTAAATCGCTTACTTAGAATTTCAGAACAGATGTCATTAGATTTATTTATTTCGGTGACGAGGTATACAAAATCTTTGGCTACCTCGAAGCTGTGGTTCTTAAATTCCGCCGTTAGTCCGATTCTACTGGACGTCTTGAGCGGCGATAGCAGCAGCTTGGTATTCTCTCTATTTACTGCCAGACCCAGTTTGGCAGACTCCTTCTCAATTTATTAAAAGGTGGATTTTACCACTCGCAATGTTCAACCCATTACATCGATGTCATCGACGTAGGCGAGTAGAATGTGTTGTTTGGTGTACGGAGTTCAATTTCTGTTCACATTTGCACGAGATGCACCTTTTCCAACAAAATGTCAAACGAGAGGCTGTCACCTTGTCTTGTGGAGTGTGAATATATTGAAATGCTCCGAGACGTCCTTTCTGAATTTAACGGCGAAAATTTACTCCGTCATTTAAATTATAATTCGCATGGAAAGAACCAAAGGAGGGTTATATACGAGAATATTATATGATACAAAATTTCGACGTAATTTAAGGAGACCTACCTCCAATAGTAATAAAATGTGTTTTCTTCTCTTAACAGGTAAGTTAAAGGATTTTAGTTAACAGATAATTACTTGTGAGTATAATCAACTATGGAAAAAAATATTATATATATGTAAAAATTTAGTTAAGTTCAGCCGGGCCAACATACCCTTAGACGAACATTCGAAATACCCAAAATCGAAAATGACGTCCATATAAGGCTTTTGTCATGAAAAATTACTTCCAGGAGAAAATAATGATGTGTTATAACCGGTTTAAGGAAGTCCGAGCAGATTTCAGTGACGATGTTCATCCTGAAGGCCCGATCGCGTCAACAACCGATGCAAATAATATCTGAAAATTATCAGCAAAGTTCCTTTTTTGATAAATTTATTAAACATGAAAAGTGCTGAATATTGTTCCAAAATTGCTAAATTTGAAAAAAATAAAAAGTAATTTGGATATCGCTCGGAAGCTGTGGAACATCGTCGACGACGATCCAGATTATCTCACATAAAATTCAGAAAAATACATGAAATCTTTTTTGGATCAGGAGCAGACGAAAGTTTCGATGTTTTTGAAGGGGAAATGTCAAAATATTGTCAAAAGGTTGTTTGCAGCTGCCTTTTAAAATGATAGAATTTAGATCGTAGATCTTTTTAACGGTAAACAGATCAAAATTGAGCAAATCGAATTGTTTAAAAAAAATCAATATGGTATCAATGAGTTTTTATGGCTCAATTTTTAACGATCTTATTTTCTGATTTTTATACCCTTCACCACTCTGTGGTACAGGGTATTATGTCTTTGTGCATATGTTTGTAACAAAAATAATCGAGATAGACCCATGGTTCCTTTTGAGAATATGCATAGAATCACTTTCTGAGTCGATTTATGCATGTCCGTCCGTCCGTCCGTCTGTAGATGTTAAATTGTAAACAAAGTACAGGTCGCATTTATTATCCGATTTGGATGAAATTTGGCACAAGTCACTTATTTGGCCCATGGACGAACCCTATTGAAATTGGGAAAATCGGATCAGATTTAGATATAGCTCCCATACATATCTTCGTCCGATTTAAGGTAAATGGTTCACCAAAGTCCCTATATATCTTTCGATTTGAACAAAATTTGGCACAGAGTACTGAATTAGGCCCAGAATGATGTGTGCCAAATTTTAATAAAATCGGTTCAGATTTAGATATAGCTCCCATATATAGTTTCGTCCGATGTAAGGTAAATGGTGCACCAAAAGTCCCTATATATCGTTCGATTTGCACAAAATTTGGCACAGAGTACTGAATTAAGTCCAGAATGATGTGTGCCAAATTTTAATAAAATCGGTTCAGATTTAGATATAGCTCCCATATATGGTTTCGTCCGATTTAAGGTAAATGGTGCACTAAAGTCCCTATATATCAAGCGTTTTGCACGAAATTTGGCATAGAGTAATGAATTAGGTGTAGAATGATGTGCGCCAAGTTTCGAGAAAATCGGTTCAGATTTAGATATAGCTCCCATATATAGTTTCGTCCGATTTAAGGCAAATGGTGCACCAAAATCCCTATATATCATTCGATTTGCATGAAATTTTGCACAGCGTACTGAATTAAGTCTAGAATGATGTCTGCCATGTTTCGAGAAAATCGGTCCAGGTTTAGATGTAGCTCCCATATATATTTTCGTCCGATTTAAGGTAAATAGGCACCAAAGCCCCTATATATCTTTCGATTTCCACGAAATTTGGCATAAAGTACCGAATTAGCTCGAGAATGACGTGTGCCAAGTTTCGAGAAAATCGGTTCCGATTTATATATAGCACTCATATATATTTTCGTCCTATTTAAGGTAAATTGGTCTCCAAAGTCCCTATATATCATTCGATCTGCACGAAATTTAGCATATGGTACTGAATTGGGTCCAGAATGATGTGTGCTAAGTTTCGTGAAAATCTTTTCAGATTTAGATATAGCCCCAATATATATTTTTGCCCGATTTAATGTAAATTGTGCACTAAAGAACCAAGTACTAAAGACCCATAGCTAAGTCGATTAGTAAAACGTACTGAATTTAATATAAATTAATCTCGTTCAAGTTTTCTTGAAATCGGTTCAGATTTAGATATAGCATATCTTCCATATATAATTTTGACCTATTTATTTTGATTGTAAACCAGATAATCAATGGGTGCTTGATCGATATTACATTTTAAACAGTGAAGCATACCAAATATCGTGCGTAAAGTTTGCTTAAAGTATATTTACAAAGTATGGAATAGATTGCAGAATGACATGTGTAAGGATTGTGGTTAGTCGGCTTACTTATAGATAAAGATCACATTTTTAAGTTCGTTCAATTTCAATGTTCAATGTTCCTTCGTAAAGACGACATCTGTTAAAATACATATGTAGAATATCCCCAAAGTGGTGAAGGGTATCATATAGTCGGCCCAGTCCGACTTTACTACTTTCCTTTCTGGTTTCCTCACAACTTGAGGAAAGAAATAACATAAATTTGGCCACTTGATATGCCACTATGAAATTTCACGAATAACATTGGTTTTAATAACAACATTCAACGAACTTTCGGTTAACCAGTTTATTTTTTTTTCATTTTTCTCTTATATTTTCATTTGAAAATATTTCACTTTTATAACTGGTAGGTCGGATTCTGAGAACAGCATTTTTTGGATACAACAAGAATTTTATTGGTGAACTTTTTTTTAACCCCCATAACCTTGGTATCCATTTCTTAGAACAAATAACAACAAAACTTTTGCCACACCTAAAAACATAGATATAAACAAACTGTTAGATAAAAAGCCTTACATGGACTTCAACGAAATGAAAGGATACAAGACAAGGTCAAGACCATGACATACTGACAGACATAAAATGTGCAGGATTACAACTAAAAGCAATAGACAATTTGATGGTGGTGGTGCGTAAATGTTTAGATGGACGACTGACTCAATGAATGGATGGAAGGATCTACCGAAAAAATATACTATATCCGACACAATTCAACATCAAAGCTTTTATTACAAATTGCCAAGTTTTTTTGATGTTACTTTTTTATGTTCTTGGTTTTGGCATGCTTTGGCAGAAAGCAACTTTTTTTGTTTTATATTTACAACATACCTCTGCTATATACTCGTATAGTATATAGACAATAAAACAATTCTTGTTTATTGCCGCACGATGAATTTTCATGACCCCGGCTGGATGAGACTGAGGCTGATGCTGTTGATGAAGATGATGATGGCAATGACGACAACGACAATGATGAGGCCAATAGTTGAAAGGCCAACAGAAATGATGAAAGATGATGTTGATGCTGCTACTCTTCGTAAACAGGTTTCTTCGCAACGTTCTTTAAAATGGCAATAAAACAAACATCAACATAAACGGAAATTGCAAAGGGAATTCAAATAAAAAATATGTCCGCCAACAAACCAACCAGCCACTCTGCCAAGTGACGGAAAGTCAAGTGCACGAACAAATTAGCCATAACCGACAAATAGGGGTAATATATAAAATGCCAAGAGTGTAGAAATTCATCGATATTCATTAAAGACCATTTCCGATTTGGCCATTGAGTAATTGAGCCTTGCCCTTTTTCTTTCCTGCCGGTTACAAAAGCACACATTTCAGTTACGACGTCAAGTGATTCTTGGCACGGTGTTGCCAAGAATAATAAAAATTCTACGTGGAAAAAGGGTAAAGGTAAAATAGCTGCGTTAGACTATGTTATATGAATTTTAGGTGTATATATTTTTAAATCATTTTAAGACGTAAAATTTTGATGTTTAAAATAATATTCGGATAGTCAATTTTAAATAAAATTTATATTTCCTTGAGACCAATATAGTAATCAGGGTCTTCGTACCAAAACCCATTTTTGAGATTTTGAGCACGTTTCTAAACAAGTCGACTATATTTAAAATATATTTTTTGAAGCGAAGTATTTAATGAAGCGAAGTCATAGTTTTATTCCCATAATACATAATGCAACGATTTCATGCTATGTTGATTTTAAAATTTGCTAAGAAATTAAAAATTATTTTTATTACCCTTCACCACACTGGGGTACAGGGTATTATGTCTTTGTACAGCCTAATCATTTAGGTCTAGAATTATGTCTGCCAAGTTTCGTGAAAATCGGTCCAGATTTAGATATAGCTCCCATATATAGTTTCGTCCGATTTCATGTAAATGGTTCACTAAAGTCCCTGTATATCCTTCGATTTGCACAAAATTTCGCATAACGTACTGAATTGAGCCTAGAGTGATGTCTGCCAAGTTTTGAGAAAATCGGTTGAGATTTAGATATAGATCCCATATATAGTTTCGTCCCATTTCATGTAAATGGTGCACCAATGTCGCTATCTATCTTTCGATTTGCACAAATTTGGCATAACGTACTGAATTGAGCGTAGAGTGATGTCTGCCTTGTTTCGTGAAAATCGGTTCAGATTTAGATATAGCTACCATATATAGTTTCGTCCCATTTCATGTAAATGGTGTCCCAAAGTCCCATATATCTTTCGATTTGCACGAAATTTGGCATAACGTACTGAATTGAGCTAGAATGATGTCGGCCAAGTTTCGTGAAAATCGGTCAAGATTTAGATATAGCTCTCATATATATTTTCGTCCGATTTCATGTAAATGGTGCACCAAAGTCCCTATATATCCTTCGATTTGCACGAAATTTGACATAACGTACTGAAATGAGCCTAGAGAGATGTCAGCCAAGTTTCGAGAAAATCGGTCCAGATTTCTATATAGCTCCCATATATAGTTTCGTCCGATTTCATGTAAATGGTGCACCAATGTCGCTATATATCTTTCGATTTGCACGAAATTTGGCATAACGTACTGAATTGAGCGTAGAGTGATGTCTGCCTTTTTTCGTGAAAATCGGTCCAGATTTAGATATAGATCCCTTTTATTATAGATTGATTTTAAGTAATTGACTCACCAAGGAACCAATAGGCTGATAGGAACAAAACGTTCTGAAATTACTATAACCTAACCTGTGACATGTTTTGTTTGAAATCGCTTAATATTTGGATAGAGCTTTCATATATATTTTTGCCCGATTTCAAGCAAATTGGGCATCAAACTCCTCATGTTAGTCAAATTGACATCAAATTTTTCACAACGTACAAAATTGAGCATAGAATTACGTAGTTGCGTTTTCTAGAAGTACAAACATAGCCCAACGGATGACCTATTTATGTTTGTTTGAAATCAATTTACATATTTTATGGATAGATCTAGGTAGATTCACATTTAGATAAATATCACAAATTTTACTTCATCCGATTTCATGTTAATAGTCCTGTTTAATATACCCATAGTGGTGAAGGGTATCATATAGTCGGCCCCGTCCGACTTTACTACTTTCCTTACTGGGTTTTTATTTGGGATCCGTAATCTCAGATTTTATTTAATTTTTAAAGATTTGACTTAACATAACTCTACCAAATGTGTTCGGAAATAATTTGATTAAATTACCGCCATTTGCGATCCTACTTACTTACTTAGCTGGCTTACGACAAAACATTTGTTCCATAAGATTTGCAGGCGCGTCGGTCTTGTGCTCAGCTCTTCCTATGTAAAAGACCATGCTCCGAGATGTAGTCTTCCACTTGATCTATCCATCGAACTCGTGGTCTTCCCCTTCTTCATGATCGCTTTTATATGCATTTTGAGCTGGGCATCATCATACATTCTCACAATATGACCTAGCCAACGTAGTCGCTGCATCTCAATACGTTGGACTATGTCGATGTCGGAGAATAGATTGTTTATTCACCGTCGACGGAGATTGGCCCATATATCTTTCGGAGAATTTGCGCACGTACCTATGCTTCTGATCGATATAACAGCACGGGAAGTATCAGCGTCTTGTACAGTGTGAGTTTGGTCTAGCGATAGATGGCCTTGTTTCTGAATGGCTTACTTAGACCATAGTAGGCATCTGTTGGCCAACACTATTCTCCTCCGAATTTCAAAACTGATGTCATTAGTTTTATTAATGGCGGTATCAAGGTATATAAAATCGTTCGATGCTGTAGTTTTCAAGTTCCACAGTTGGTCCGAGTTTACTGAACGTCTTCTGCGTTGATACCATCAGATTTTTCTTCTCGGCATTTACTGTCAGACTCTTAATTTGTTCAATGGTGGTTGTTACCGCTCTCAATTTTGGACTTATTATGTCGATGTCATCGTTGTAGGCGAGTAAGATGTGTTGTTTAGTGTGCAGAGTGTCATTTATGTACACTTTTGCCTCTCGTACGACCTTTTCCAACAGGATATTAAAAAGATCACACGACAAACTGTCACCTTGTTTGAAACCTCTTTCGGTATTGAAGGGCTGTGAGAAAAGCTTTCTGACTTGACCTTGTGCCAGTTAATGTTATCCCGAGTAGCGGTATTAATTTGCCAGGAATGCCGAACGCAGACATGACTTTAAACACCTCTGAACGGATAGGGCTATCCAATGCGGCTTTGTAATCGACGAATAGGTGGTATATGTCGATGTGTTTTTTGTGGGTCTTTTCCAGGATTTGGCGCAGAGTGGTCAATGGTGGATTTGCTAGGCCTGGAGCTGCATTGGTATGGTCCAATAATGTCGTTGACCAATGGCTTCAGTTCAGTGTGCTGTATAGAACTTTTCGATCCACCCTACTGAATTTTTGTGGTTTTCTTGAAGAATCGTAAACAGCATCCCCGAAATCCTTGTATTTGATATTTTTTTATTTCATAAACCAACTGATCTAATTATGGCCAAAAAATTGGGCTCTACTATTATTACCAATGTGGGCTCTACTACTCACTCGACACATTGGACATATATCAATTTTTCTTACAATTATGATTTTTGCCCATAAGAAACAACAATGCGTAATGACATCTTTCAATTCAATTTTTTTAAAACAAAGTCTACACAAAATTGATTGAAAAGCCTCCATGTAATGGTCCATTAAAAGAAAGTAATTAGTCACTAAATGCGCATACAGCCCTTCCTGGAAATACTATGTGATTTCCCTAACAATAACAGAAGGTTGCAATAACTTTTGATTACTCCGATTGATTGTTACAACGTAACTATTCACAAAAACGATAGATACCCATAAAATCTTGGCTTCTCAAGGGGTGTAATACGAAATAGCTCAGTAAATCAATAAATAAACGCAAACGTTGTTGTAAACACCAAACTAAATGGTTGGCAAACTCTTAAACACCCTATCCAAAAAAAGTCAGCTACATCCTCACTAAATATCTCAAACGAAACTGACTCGCAAAATTGTAGCCTACTAAAATGTACTGAAACATTTGGCTATAAACGGATATCCCATTGACTTTGTACTTCGTAAAAGTGTTTCATCTGTTGTTCAATAAATACCATTAAATTACCACATCTTCCGATGGCGGCGAGAGTTATTTTCAGTAGTGTGGTGGGAGTGTGTAGAGTTTTGTATATTGATTGTGAACCCAGCTGCCGATAACTTCCTTCCTGCAATCATGTTCTTATGCTATGGCCCATTAGTATTACTTCACTAGCTTTGCGGCATGCAAAAGAAATAAACATGAAATTTCAGTTTCCCCCTCATCTGTCCCCCACAAAAAAACAAAACGGATCATCAGTTCGTAACAAAAAATAATAAAAATTTACTGTATATCCCTCACCAAGAAACCAAAAAGAAATAGAGGCAGAGTGAAGCTGCTTCACCAGCAGAAGGAGGCGAAATTTTTCGAAAACGTAGAAAATGAAAACAATTTAATTTATGGGTATTTAGTTCACAAAGAAATAAACGAACATATAAATTTCATTTGAGCTCATCCTTGTGCTGAAGGATTTTATTTCGTCTCATTTCTAAGGATTTCCATTTTTTGTGTTCTTTATTTATTTTTGTTGTTTGAACCCAACCGCCTCGCTCTCTTAGTACTGGCCCTAAATTCCCATTACAAAGGCAAACGACGAAGATATTTTACAATCATCTTTGAAAAAAAGGAATCAAATGTTAGAGAGAATTTCGTATGCATGTATTGGAGTTATAAATTTAAAAGGAACCCCCAACTACTTCCCATTTACGTGCGTATTGCCTATGTATTGCGTTTTTTTTACAATAATTGAAAATGAGCTGTATATTTTTAAGAGCGACCGGCATTTACTTTTCGTAATGAAAGATTGATCAATTTTAAAAAATGGAGAATTCTCATCGTGTCTTGAATTCGAAATATGTGAGATGTTATGTTTTATCCGAAATATTTAGAAAATATCTAATGAGGGATTTTATGTCTTTCATAGAAAAATAAGATCAATTTTTGCTGACTTTTTGGGTGCTAAATATTTTATTATACAATTTGTTTTAGACATACGATTATAGTTAATAACCTCCGACATAGAACGAATGTAGGATTTGAATTAAGATTTTAGAATCAGATATATTTTAATAAATATTTAGTTAAATTTATTTTAGTGTCATTTGCTTGCATAGAAAATGAGCACGCCACACTTTAAAATCGGATAACGTAACAAGGTTTTGTACGAATCATATACGTACCAATTCTCGCAGGAATAGGAAATAAGAAAGCCGACCGATTTTTCAAATGTGTTACTGATGTACACAATGTCAAACCTTCTGGCACAAAACGACTGGAAATAGTCCCCCAAAACCCTTTGAAATAGCTGTAAAATATTACAAGCCAATATCAGCAGACTTACAAGTGTTCATGCAATACATTGAAGACCGAAGGACATTTGCATAACATTTGATGCGTTGGAAACTGCAGGTGTAGAGCACTTGGAGAAGACAATGAAACGTTGGAACGTTTGGATCGGAAAAGACTGAAATTCTTCCCCATGAACATAGAATCAACATGCCATGACTGGCTTAAGTGTCAGTCCAAATACGGATATGTTGTGGAGTAAATCAGCCCTCTCTTCGAAACCAATTGTATATGGCATATTTTTTATACTTCGCCATTCGACAACCAATTAGTTGCGCTATGTAATATTTCTTGTCAACCGGGCAAATTTAGATATTGGTACATAATTTATGTGGAATCGGAGGAATTTGACAGCTAATGAGTATCAATTCGGTTTATTCCCGAAATACCGGATAATGAGGGATTATATGGACACTATCCCAAAAGGGTTGCAAATATTGATAATTTTTATACCCTTAACCACACTGGGGTACAGGAGATAATGTCTTTTGGCATTTGTATGTAACACGCAAAAGGAAACGAGATAGGCACATTAATACTTTTGAGAATATACACAGAATCACTTCTGGGTCGATTTATGAATATCTGTGATCCGATTAAATTTGGCACTGTTCACTTATTTGGGCCAAGGACGAACACTATTCAAATTGGGGAAAATCGGTTTAGATTTAGATTTAGACGATATTATGTAAATGGTCCACCAAACTCCCAATATTGGTCCGATTGAGACAAAATTTACACAGAGTACTGAATTTGGTCCAGATTTATGTATACGATTTTTTTTGGAATCGCAGCAGATTTAGATATAGCTCCCATATATAATTTCCTCCGATTTTATATAAATGGAGCGCCAAAGAGTAAAATTTAGACCGATTGGCACAAAATTTTGCACTGCGTATTGAATTAAGTCCAAATTATGTATGTTGGAACCGGTTCATATTTAAATATAGCTCCCATAAATAGTTTCCTCCGATTTTATGTAAATGTGCACCATACTGTCAATGTTTGTCCGATTGAAACAAAATTTTGCATAGCGTATTAAAGTTACTAATGGTTGACACCCGTATTGAAATTACTGCAGGTGGATGTATGCGAAGTTTTTTTTTTTTTTTTTTTTGAAATTGGTTCTTATTTAGATATAATACCCATATATATTTTCCAATGTCCAATTTTATGTAAATGGAGCACCATACTCCAATATTTGTGCGATTGAGACAAAATTTTGCACACTGTATTGACATCAGTGAAGTTTTGTTGACATAGGTTCGAATTTAGATATAGCTCTCATATTTTTCACAGCGTACTGTAGTTTTGTTGAAATCGGTTCAGATGTAGATATAACACCCTCATAAATTTTTGGGACCAATATTGATTATTTTTGGTCAAAATATGCCTTTCCATATGAGAACCCAGATTTAATCCGATTCGGTCGAAAAACGTTCCAAAAAATTCAAAAATGTATTTGGGGTTCTGCTCAAAATACCGAAATTTGGGAGGTACCTCTATATATACCTATACAAAAAAGGGACCAATATTGATAATTATTGGAGAGCACTGGTTGCAACAAGAACCAACACAAAGCAGTGGTGACCTAAATGTTCTTTTTGTTAAATCTGGGCAATATACAACAACCTTTAATTTCATGACCCACAACCTGCCAATAACATTGGTGTATGTGATTAAATCTACAAAAAATTGTTACAAAATCAATGGGTATTGTCTTTAGTACTACACAGTTTTATATTCACAACATAAAACCTGCCAAGGGCCCTCACATACACACATACATATTGTAACAAAACCATTCATTTAATTTATTACATTTTTATGTAAAGGAAAAAAACTGGAAAACAAAAAATCTACAGTGAAAGCATTACACCATAAGTGTAATATTGTTATCGTTAATATTTTAACAAATTCTCGAACAAAATATTTTAAAAGCCTCTGTCAATGCCAAATGGAGTCAATGGAGGAAGAGGAATAATGTACGCCACGCCAACAAAAAGCTTTTGCTGTCGAATGCCAAATGGATTATGTGGTTGAATTTAAAGGTCTTATATGTAAGTGTGTTTGGACGTACGTGTGTGTGAGTGTTATTTACACTCACATAATTTATATATGTTGCTACATACGTTTTCGATATTTTTCCATGAGTTCCCTCTCTATCTATTTTTGTTTTCGATATGTTACCATTAATCGCTAGGTTGCGGGAAAAAGACTACCAGGGCCTGGAAAACACACATTATTATGTTATGCCTACTTTCGGGGGGCCATAAAAATACAATTATATTATTGTTTATTAGTGATTTTATATGCAAATCTCTTTTAAATGAAGTCAGCATTATTGTGTATGTCTTAGAGCAAGGTTTTCTGTAGGATGAGTTCTCCAAGGGTATTTTATGTTAGATATCTTATGTTTTCATTTGATCGTTATTAAGGGCTTGCCACAAAACACAACAGCTCCATGTGTCAATTAATGTTTGGTAAATGTGTAAATCTAGTGTAATTTATTGCAATCCCAAAAACATCTCAAGTTGTGAATTAAAATGTTAGGCGAGAAAAAAACCAAGGATTAGGTTAAAAGAGTCATTGATGGGGGGGTTTTCGACATACTAAATATATGGAATTGTTTTTGTTAAGATAATAAATTGTTATGGTCGGATTATGGGTATTAGTTGCCAATTATTGTAATTTTGGACTCACTCAAGGGGATAACGTATGGTAGAGGTATTGTTGAATAAGTTTTTTTCAAATGTAACCACATTTGTAATCTCGGGATGGGAGATTCAGACGGTCATTTTGCAGGGGTTTCCAACATAAGGTATAATTATGAATGACTCTGTATTTCGGCAGTTTTTATTATACAAACCACCATAAAAAGGAGTGTATATTTGTCACTCCTTTTGCAACACTTCGAGATATTCGTCGGAGACCTAAAAAAGTATATGATCTAGCTTTTTATCCAGATTATATACTTATCTGTTGAAATCACGATGGTACTACTAGGATATTTTCCACCGACATTTTCCATTTTACAATACAGCAAAATATCGGTCCACTTTTTGGAGTGGTAACCAGTACCCCCAATATTCGAAATGTTAAGGCTTTTATGCACGATTTTCAGCAAAAGTGGCTGTAATTTAATACTTCGGTCCTCCCTATCAACAATTATTAATATTGGCCTAATAGTACTCTAAATTATTGGCTATTTTGGACACCTTTTTGAACAAAAGTTGCTCAAATTTATTTTTAAGTGGGATTTGCATCAAGAGAAAATCGCCCTAACAACTCAAAATTGCCCACAGTGAGATTGGAACACACATTAACCCACATTACAATTGTCTATATCAATATAAACAAACTGAGCGGAACATCAGTTAGTAAACTTAAATTGGGATCCGATATGTCAAATACCATGTTACAGCCCCATCGTTTGGAAAATGCGAATAAATCTTCAAAATACCGAAAATGAGTTGGAACAGTTCTATGAGGACTATACCAAACCGTTGGGAGATTTTATGCTCAATGGGAATCTCCAAAATACCGAAATTTGGGAGTGGACCCATAGTTTTGATAGTTTGCGATAGGAAGATTTTATATCCAAAGAAAAACAAACTTAACAAATTACAGCCAATTCGGTTGAAAAACGTGTCAAAAATCCCCATAATATCGAATAATTGGGTGTAACATTATATAGAGGATATACCAAAGCGTGCACCGATATACCCCGATGAACACGCATGAATCGACGTAGAATATTATTCTTATCAAGAATTTATATACTTTATAGGTGAATATTTCGATGTGCTGCAAATGAAACAAAAAATTTAATATACACTCCACCTTATGGATGTAAATATATCTAATGTTTTCCATATATCGAAATGAGGGCTGGTGGGTGGTGAACCTATATTATAGTAAAAATTTTCTGCAAAGATAATTGTCGTTTTCCAAGTATGTGGAATGTTACGTACAGCTCCCTTGAAATTCCGGATAAAACCTTAAAAATACTGAAAATAGTAAAGTACCGTTTTGTTCGGGACATATTAAAAACTGGACCAATATATCGCTTCTTCAACACTAAATGTGCAATGATCGATCTTACATATTGTGGTCTCTATGGTGCTCATGGTGAACATTAGCTTGATATTTTTATACCCTTCACCACACTGTGGTACTGGGTATTATGTCTTTGTGCATACGTTTGTAACAGGCAAAATATGGAAACTTTCTGAGATTTACGACATGCATTTTTGTGTTCCTTTTTGTGGATGAAATTTGACACAGGTCACATGTTTGGCACTTTCTGATTTAGATATAGCTTCCATATATATTTTCGCATGTCCGTCCGTTATATCTCTCGATTAGCACGAAATTTGGCACAGCGTAATGAATATTTTGTGTGTTAACAAAATCGGTTCAGATTTAGATATAGCTCCCATATATATTTTCGCCCGATTTAATGTATGTGCACCAAAGTCCCTTTATATCTTTTGAAATTTGACACAGGTCACTTGTGTGTTAAGGAAAATCGGTTCAGATTTAGATATAGCTCATATAGTTATTTTCGTCCTATTAAAAGTAAATGGTGCACCAAAGTTATATATCTTTCGAACGACATTTGCGTAATGAATAAGATCTAACATGATGTGTGTTAAGTTTCTTGAAAATCGGTTCATATATATCCTTTCATATATATTTTCGTCCAATTTAATGTAAATGGTGCACCAAAGTCCCTATATATCTCTCGAATTGCACGAAATTTGGCACAGCGTAATGAATTAGGTCTAGAATGATGTGTGTTAAGTTTCCTGAAAATCGTTTCAGATTTAGATATAGCTCCCATATATATTTTCGTCCTATTTAATGTAAATGGTGTACCAAAGTCCCTATATATTTCTCGATTAGCACGAAATATAGAACAGCGTAATGAATTAGGTTTAGAATGATGTGTGTTAAGTTTCCTGAAAATCAGTTCAGATTTACAAATAGCTTCCATATATATTTTCGTCCGATTTATTGCTTCCATATATATTATCGATTTGCACGAAATTTGACACAGCGTAATGAATTAGATCTAGAATGATGTGTGTTAAGTTTCCTGAAATTTAATGTATTTATATACTTTCGGTACACCAAAGTCCCTATATATCTTTCGATTTGCACGAAATTTGGCACAGCGTAATGAATTAGATCTAGAATTATGTGTGTTAAGTTTCCTGCAATCGGTTCAGATTTAGATATAGCTTCTATATCTGACCAAATGAAAAATTTAGTATCGGTTGCAGAATGATATGTTTATTGATTCAATTTTATTTTACTGGTCCTTTAAAAATGCGACGTCTGTTAGAATTTATCTGTTGAATATACCCAAAGTGGTGAAGAGTATCATATAGTCGGACCCGTCCGACTTTACTACTTTCCTTACTGGTTTTATATCATATATATCCAGTGTTGATTATAGTAATTTAAATCTCAATATAAATATTTTTTTAAAAACTTTGTTTCCTTCTATTTTTTCAGGTAAGTCGCAATTTTGTTATTAACGGAGTATTTGTAAGTATTTTATATAAAAACAATTATACATACATAAAAGGAGTGTGTAATCAAATTAATATCGAAACATATTTATATAGATGTAAGGTACAATAATATCACAATTAATTCCAATACCAAAAGCTTTCTTAACTAATAGTTTCATTTCATCCCACCAACGTCTTCTTCTTTGCAATGAAAAAGGAATTTTAAAAAGTTTACCCTCACACCTCAGCGATATACACACACATCCCACCTTTTCGTCGTGTCGTTGGCATTTAGAGTAATTATGCTGAGCGACAATGGCCAACACAACGACGACGGGCTCTATAAAATGCAATGCAATAATAAAACTCAACAAAAAATTAAACTTTTTAATTGCAATTAAATGTTGGGAAATTTCGCAAAAACCCATACAGAATACCATTCCATTCTATTGCACATTCAGCTGCTAACCATCCGCCATCCAGCTAGTCATAGAGGAAGTGCAAAACTTAACTTCACAAACTATAAGTCGGTCGGTGCGAAAACGGATATACACGGACGTGCAGTTAGCTAAAAGCGTTTAAAACTTAATAAGCCTTAGTGCGCAGCAAAACATAATTTTATTAATTAAATATGTTGACATATTTAATAAACAACGACAAAAAAACCCAAAACCTGTTTAATTTAGTTTGGAATATCCGTGTTCTCGTGAGTGCGACAAAAATTGTCTACACGAGTTGTTCATCTCTTCATTAATGTGAGAAGAGTTTTCACAAAATTATGTTATCTGCATTATATTGTGTGAATTTTTTGTTGGTATTACCCATTAATTTTTAATAATTAATGTAGCACTTTGAATGCTGTGACGACAAGCATCTGCATTTCTGTTCAGATATTAACAATGCATATCCATGGAAAACCTATAAAAATTATTTTAAAAAGGCGATTCATACAGCAGCACAGTGGAGACCAATGATAGTTGTTCTCCGTATAGGAGGGCTATTAAATGTATTCTAAAGACATCTATAGGGTTGGATTACCCACGCTCTGTAGCTTTTTATACCGTGCATAGTTATTATTCTTTTAAAACTCTTCAGATTATCGACATGGACCTATTAATACAGTTTTTTAATTGCCTTTCCGAATAAGGTTGCTTTATTAACCTCTCGGAAAAGTTGGTAAAGTCCTTATTAATGGGTAAAACTATACTTATCCTTTCACATATATGGCCTCTTAAAACATCCCGTCCATTTTCAATATTTTGGAGGTATTTTTTTAATTTATTTATCGAATATTGAAATGTTTATATTGGAAATTGAAACTCTTCGAAATTTCATCAGATGTTTGCATTATTAGCTGAATGGAATAAAGAAATTCAAAACAACCCAAAACAACTATTTGTAAGCGTATTTCTATACCTATTGCCTATAATGATTTGGCAGTAATTTGGTGCTTTGGGTTCTAACTGGGTAACACATCTTCCTCATTTAGGAGTTACCTTCATACAACGGTACACCTCATATTTCTGAACCATATTTAGACACCACTCTGTGATACAGGGTATAAAAATGGACCAATATTGAAAACTTTAGATAGTGAGAACGAGAATTAAAACACCAAATTACAGCCAAATAGAATGCAAATGTCTTTGTTCATATGTTTGTAACAGGCAAAAGGATTCGAGATAGACCCATGGTTCCTTTTGAGAATATGCATAGAAGAAGGAAAGTACAGGTCGCATTTATGATGCGATTTGGATGAAATTTGGCGCAGGTTACTTATTTAGCCCAAGGACGAACCCTATTAAAATTGAAGGAAACGGTTCAGATTTAGATATATCTCCCATATTTATTTTCGTCCGATTTAAGGAAAATGGTGCATCAAAGTACTTATATGCCAAATTAAGTCTAGAGTGATGTGTGTTCAGTTTCGTGGAAAGTGGTTCAGATTTCGATATTGCTCCCATATATAATTTCGTCCGATTTTAGGTAAATTTTGCACAGCGTACTGAATAAGGTCCAGCTTGATGTACATAATTTTTTGTTGAAATCGTTTCAGATTTAGATATAGCTCCCATATATAGTTTCGTTAGATTTTATGTAAATGGTGCACCAAAATTCCAACATTTTTCCGGTTGAGACAAAATTTTACACAACGTGCTGGTGTAAGTGAAATTTTTGAATTTTGAAATCGGTTCAGTTTTAGATATATTTCTACCATATATATAGTTTATCCGATTATATGTAAGTGGTGCACCAAACTCCCAATATTTGTCCGATTGATACAAAATTTTGCACATCCTACTGAATTAGATCCTGTTTAATATTTATGAAGTTTTGTTGAAATTGGTTCAGATTTAGATATAGCTCTCATATATATAGTTTCATCTGATTTTTGGTAAATGGTGCACCAAACTTTCAATATCTATTTTGATTGCCACAAAATTTTGCAGAGCGTATTAAAATATTTCCACATTGATGTTTACGAAGTTTTGTGAAAATCGTTTCGAGGATTGTCTGATTGATACACAATTTTACACAGCGTATTTAGATAGGTCCATATTAATGTATACTACGTTTTGTTCAGATTCAGATAGATCTCCCATATATAGTTTATCGTTTAGGTTTCGCCCAAATTAAGTTTCGCCCATTCTATGTCAATGTTTCTCTAAAAATTATATGTCTGTTCTATCTACAGGATATTGTATATATTAGCATCTCTTGTATGTATATAAAGTGGTGAAGGGTATCATATAGTCGGCCCCGTCCTACTTTTGAGCTTTCCTAGCTGGTTTTTACTCCAAAATGTCATCCTTCCAACGAGCATAAATCTGAAATTGTTTGATCGATACTTTACGATAAATCTATCAGTAAAGCCATCTGCCGAAAAAAAGAATGTATTTCATTTCCGCCAACCTAATATAATTCACATATATTTCTTTTTATATAACACACAAAACATCCTTTCAAATTCTCTAAAAAAAATTGCTTTCCAACAAATATCTACAATTATTAAATCTTGTTAATTTTTGCTACACATAAAATTCTCCAATAAATTACGTTGAATGTGAACTTTTGAATATAAATTATTATCATTGCCTTTAATTCAAGTTAACAGAATCCAAAACAATGTCAGAAATTCAATACTAATTAAAATATTAATTAAATTCAACAGAATTTCGACATCTCATTATAAATTGCCAAGTTTGTAGTACACAGACTGAGAAAGACCTTTTCGACACAATACATATATACCACACTTATATACACTGGCAGCTAAAGAAATGCCTTAGCAATCATAAGATGTACAGCTTGTGGTTGTACGCAATTGTAAATATACCTGCCTGCCTGTCTGCCAGCTCGTTTGGATTTTTGTACCTTGCAATGCTGCTACTTGAAAATGAAATTGCTCTTATTAGTGGTAGTAGTACTTGTAGACCTTGTCGTTGTTGCTGCTACGGGTATACGATGTGATGGTAATACGAGTACTACCATTTGTCGTTGTTGTTGTGACATTTATCGCCATCACAACCAACCCAAAAACATATTAAGCACTTAAAACTGTCTCTTGCTTCGTTTTTCACATATTTCAAGTTTTGTTTTTCATTAATTCTCATTTGTTTGATTTGAGGCTTTGCTGGGTAGTAGTTATATGAATTTCTACGTATGTATTAATGTATGTTGTGTCTGCAACTACTCACATATATGTATGTATATCGTTATCCTTGTAACACTTAAAATTAACACCATGGCTTGTTATTGCTTACTTGTGGCTCTCCACATCCATAAACACGCTCACACACACACATGCACACTAACTCGCATACTACCACAATTAAAAGTTCACACTATTCTAAAATTTCAAGAGACATGGTTGCGAAGATGAAATTACCAAACTACAAAACCTAATTTACAACATCAAATAAAATACATATCGAGGAGGTGATAAAAAAGGTGGGTAGCTATGTATGTTTTTAATATTATTACTGTGTATTGGCGGCAGGGAATTTATGTGGAAGTGGTAGTTTTATTTTTGTTATACGATGTAATAGAGTTAGATTAAAAGTTCGCATGAGAAAAATGTTTTTATTATAACATATTCCCGTAAGGTATTTTTTTATTTAGATACACAGGTTTTCGATTTTTTTATTACATTCACTAGGTGTGTTACTGAAAAGTTTGTATGGCTTCTAAAAATATACAGCAGATGACTATTAAAAGTGTTTTTTTGTCAATGTAAAGTCTGTACACTATAGTTTATACTCTACCCACAGCATAATACAGTTCATGAACAGGAGGCATATTATTTTGCTCAGCTCATAGATCTATATGAAAGTTTTCGTAGAAAGACATCCATGAAAAGCTATAGAAGACTAACAGGTTATAGAACACTAACGGAACACCAAACTGCAAAAACTTTGGTAGAATGTTGTACTTGGGATATGTAAATACCAAAAATTACAAATTACAAGGCCCCGAAAAGCCAAAAAACAGCCTCTTCTGAATTCTAAAATGTAGTCACTTCAACATACAGGAAGTGCAAAAATTGCATGTCAATCGAACAAACATGGCACATATGTTGTGCAAAAGTCGAATCGGACGAAAATATATATGAGAGCTATATCTAAATCAGAACGGATTTAAATGAAACTTTCAAGATTTTCAATGGGCTGGTAAATCAATACAGATGCTTGTTAAGGTTTGTAACTTTGCACATATATAATTGAAGATTTAAAATAGAAGAAAAATGATTTACAAAAAAAATGTGTTATTGTTTTTTGTAATTAAAGAAAAGTCCTTATTATTGATGGCGGGCATGATAACTCCTCACTGGAACATCAGAATCCGAAAATTCCAAGAAAGAGAACATGTCTTGCTCTCGTATGAACTAGGATTATTGACATCGCTCTAAAATTAACAAAATGTTGGATCTTTAAAAAAATATTTTTGGAAATTCGCCGATTTTTTACCAAAACCCAAGTTAAAAAAATAAGGAAGATCTTCACCGATTGGCTTTATCCTAGTTCATACGATAGCTATACACTCACAGAGAACCGTGTAAAAATTTGAAATTGATTGGGTTATTAGTTTTTGAGTTATCGTGCCCGCCATTCGCAAAAGAGAAAACGCGTTTAAAGTTTGAAAAGCCCTTCAGTCGTCACTTGATGCTGACACAATAAATCGGCTATATTTTCAAGAGTTCTTGAGATTTTCATTTGAAATTTTGTAGGGACATTCTTTACTTAGTGTACATTCGAATTATATCAACAACATTTTTGACCCCGAGAATGGGGGGGTCCCCTTAACACAAAATTGTTTTGAGTCAATGCGTTACGCAGTGGTATATCGTCACTATCGGATAAACTTTGGATGTTGGGTATATCACTTGCGTTACATACCCCATTCGCTGTGCAAATTTTCACTTTAATCGGAAACCCGTGAGAAGTTTGGTACAAAATTTCAAGGAAACCAGATTAACGGTGAACCTTTTTTTACACCATCGTATAATCGGATATATCTTCATATGAATGCTATATCTAAATCTGATCGAATTTAACGAAATTTAATTAAGTCTATAATAAATTTGGTACCTAGCACAAAATTGTGTCCAAATTAGATAAACAATAGGACTGTGATGTAATATTGTAAAATTGGATGATACTATATATGGGAACTATATCTAAATCTGAACTGATTTGTACTAATTTCAATAGGGTTCGTCATTGGGCCAAATAAATGAGCTGTACCATATTTCATCCAATTCGCATCATAAATGCGACATGTACTTTGCTTACAAACTTACATGGACAGAGGGAGGGACTTAGACCACGCATATACCAAAAGTAAATACGCGCCTGCCTCTACCTTAAAGTATCTCTGCAAAACTTTCTTCCTATATTTAATCCTGCAATAAGACCTCTTTTGACAGAAGTTTACTGAATAACATTCACCTTGTGTGTCTACCAAAGAACCCTCTTTGTAGAAAATCCAAAATATCTTCAGCGTCTAAAGATCTTCCGACCCATTTTGGAAAAATCTGAAAACAGGCATATTCAAATAAGTAATATGTATTTAATGAAATTATCCGAAACTGGAATAGGTTCATAGGTATGGTTAGGAAAATAATACCAATAAAATGATTCTCTGGACTTACAGTTGCCTAAACTAAGTTGTAAGATATTGATCGTAATACGATATGGATTGTGACTTTGCTATCTATCACGGAGTTGCCAACTACAATTTACAAACATGGTTCCTGTATATGCTACAGACACGTCGTCTGGCGGTAACCAGACGACATGGTTCCTGTATATGCTACAGACTCGTCGTCTGGCGGTAACCATTAAAACTAAGTTGTAATATTTTAACAGTTTGATCGAATTCGCATATACAACCTACTCGAGGATCCAACATTTATTGAATAACAATTCAAATTCAAACAGTAGATTGTTATCATATTTATCGAAACCCCCATATGGATTGTGAAATTTTTATCGATACCATTTACACACATGGTGGATGGTTGTTCATGGTACAAAGATGGCTCCTGAATATGCTATAGACATGAGACGTCATCTGTCTGTATCTGACAGAACTAAGTTGTAATATAAAGCTATTTGGACCGAATTCCCATATATTCCCTACTCTATGACATCAAATTTTGTGTTAATTTTGCTTAAAATCTGAGAATTTTGATGATGTTTTTCATATTTTGCAACCGAAGTGGCTGTACTTCTTTACAGAATATTTTCCATACAAATATAAGCCCTGAATTTGATTATTTTTTCATTTTTTTATATCAAAACCATATTGATGGAATCCACAATATGGTTGTGACTTTGCTATCGATCACGGACTTGCCAACAGCAATAATAAGTTGTGAATGACTTCTATACGGCAAACACGAAGCGCCGACTGGCGGTAAATAGTAGAACTAGGTGGTAATATTATAACATTTGAATCGAATTCCCATATATTCCCCATTCAAGGAACTAGAATATATTTATAATAAATAAAATTTTGCACAGGCAACTCAATACAATCTAGAATGACATGTTGCCTAAAATCTGGGTACTCTAATGGTGCTAGCTGTATTTTCCAACCGAAGTGGCTGAAATTAGCGTTTTCTGTTTAGAAATAGATCCTATATTTGCTTCTTTGTTTTCTCACTATAATAAACCCCTCATGGGTCCATGCTTTGACATAGCAAAAAGTGGCTCTACATGTAAAGGGTTTTAAGCCCCGCCGAACGCAACGGAGTTTTAATTTTTTATAACCTACACCACATGAATATTGTTGGAAATAATTTTAAATATTACAGGATTTAAGTTTTCATATTTTGCCATTTGACCCACTTCATTCTCTTCCAACAAATTGATGTTAGGTATTTTCATGTTTCAGTTCATTTTCCAGAAACCTGTCATTCATCTACATTCAAATCGTCAATATTTTGTACTGGCATAATGATTGATTACCCATCAAACAACAAAATTTTACTAAGGCAGAAATCATTTTTCTAAAATAAGCTGAGAGCGACCTACGTAATTTTTGCATTACATTTACAAAACACACTCAAATATCGTATATGAATTAGACAATAAGACACATGTTAATTTTTATGTGAATAAGCACCAGTATTTGATGGCAACGCATGAATATATGAAATCAACAAGAACACCAACAACAACAACAAAACCTTTACTGCTGTTGTGGGTTGGTTTTTCCTACAAGTCTTAGGGTATACGTAATTAATTTTAAGTGTTTCGTAGTTTTCAAACTCTTTGCCTAAGTACGTTAATGTCGACTCGAGATCGACAAGGTGGCCAACAACAACAACAACAACGAAATACGTTGTGTATAGCTATTCTAAAACAGTGTACGTGTGTGTGCGTTTTTGTAGCATCTATGAAATACACACGTCATTTGAATACCTTACACAAAATGAAATCTTAAGATCAGAAAGTGCTTTCAATTAAAATAAGGCCCACAAAACCCACAGTTGGGGTTAGAAAGGCACACCATGAGAGTTTTTTTGTTGCAGGAGTGTTGGGGTGGGGCAAACAATAAAAATAAGAAAAGTATTTGTATGGCAAAAACTTATCTCACCATTGAAGGTCTTCTATGTCTTTAGTTACGATGTCATGGTATCGTACCATCCCATCACTTCCCACCCACCCACTTGTTAGTTACATTAAACCACAAAGGTGCTTATCTTTTTCCTTTTTTATATTTTTTTAATTATACTCTCGCATACATAGACACCTGGGTATAGACGACGATGGCATACAGACAGACACACGGAATGAGAACGGTATCCAAGCAATTGCTTTCATCCTCTACAAAATTTTGATTTTGAGAGTTTGGGAAAAATTATTCAAATGTTGTTTGTGTGTATGTGGCAAGTGTATATTGCACAAAGGACACCCACCGGCCCAAACACACTCACACACACACACTTTCACACATTTCTATTATCCATTACATTTACAAGGTTAATGTGATTTCTGTGGGTGCTGAAGTGCTGAATTTTCACTACAAAGGCACACAAATTAAATATTCAAAAGTTAAAAGTGAAAATATTTTCACTTTAAAGTCAGGTTTTTTTCTCCTCAATTTCACCAAGGTGTGAATGTTTACTTAATTTATGTAAATTGCCATTCTCCATATTCAGTGGCTGGCTTGCCATAGAACTACGCAGTTTGCTGGAAAACAAAAAACGACAAAGGAATAGAAGAAACGTAAACTGCTAGAGAACTGCTGGAGAAGGAGCGAATACTCGTACATTGTTATTATTTTTTTACTTACATAGAACAACTAATGAATTACTTAGTTAGCCTCGAAATTTCAAGTGATGTGAGCAAATTTTTAATTAAAGTTTTTCTTAATGTGCAAATAGATATCATCTATGAAATGTAATTGGATATTATAAATTATGTGTCTGAGTGTAGTTTTGTGTGTTCAATTTGATATAAACAGAATACGATAAAAAATGCTGAAATACTTTATGTAATTAAACGTTTTTATTTTTCATTTTATGGAAATAGAACAACATCCAATCAATTTATTTTTATTATAGTCAACGCAAAGTATGTGGACGATTATAATTTGTTATCTAAAACATTGACATTTATTTGATAATCGAAAAATGTAATTAAACGTTTTAGTAATAATAAAAAAAACACTGTGCTACAAAATAACAAAACAATTTTTTTCAGGGGTTCTATTGTACCAATTCTGTTTAGTTGAAGTCCCTGGACCACGAAAATACCTTTGGTTTTTCTGGGTCACTTCGAAATTTAATTTTATAACGGTAAATATAGAGAAAAACGCGGTTTCATGGATTTTCCATTTGAAACTTAAATAACTTATTTACTTTATAACGGATTTATACTATTCTTTTTTTCTATCGAAGAGTACAATTTTTCCTTTCAAACAAGATATATATTTGGTAAATCGGTTGAGGATTGGCTGAGGTACAGCGGTTGAAATATGAAAAAATACGCATAAAGTGACAAAATTTATTTTTCTTCGGACTGTACGATGAAATTATGATATCAAGCCATATAAGTTTTATTATATTACGGGGAAGAAAATTAAATTAGCTTTCGAAAATGATAAAAATCAAAAAAATCGATTAAAAAATGAATGACTTATACACATTTTTGTATTGATTCTATGCATATTCTCTAAAGGAAATATGGGCCTGTATCGTTTCCTGTTACAAACCGTTATGTTTGCAACAGGCAAAGGGAAACGAGATAGACCCATATTTCCTTTAGAGAATATGCATAGAATCAATACAAAAATGTGTATAAGTCATTCATTTTTTAACCGATTTTTTTGATTTTTATCATTTTCGAAAGCTAATTTAATTTTCTTCCCCGTAATATAATAAAACTTATATGGCTTGATATCATAATTTCATCGTACAGTCCGAAGAAAAATAAATTTTGTCACTTTATGCGTATTTTTTCACATTTCAACCGCTGTAACTCAGCCAATCCTCAACCGATTTACCAAATATATATCTTGTTTGAAAGGAAAAATTGTACTCTTCGATAGAAAAAAAGAATAGTATAAATCCGTTATAAAGTAAATAAGTTATTTAAGTTTCAAATGGAAAATCCATGAAACCGCGTTTTTCTATATTTACCGTTATAAAATTAATTTTCGAAGTGACCCAGAAAAACCAAAGGTATTTTCGTGGTCCAGGGACTTCAACTAAACAGAATTGGTACATTAGAACCCCTGAAAAATTTTCGTGTCGCACAGTGTAATTAAACACTTATAGTTATCTGCTGTAAAATTTATTCAATGAAATAATTTCCATGAAATAATTGTCATTCTCAGTTATAAAATGAAAATTGTTTTTTTTTTTTTGTCGATATAAATAAAATAAATAGAAAACCACATACGAAACGACCTTGATACTGGGGATTTTTTCAACAACATGGACCGATATTGAAATTCATTGTAGAACAATGATTTTGTTTTACTATTGAATATAAGAAGCAAAAATGTCTTTAAGTGAGGGTTGACCTAACATGTACACCAGGAGGTGGTCATTCAACATATATTTAAGCGATGCTATCGTAGATTGCTCCCGAAATATATCCAAATAGCAAACTTCAAAAATCTGAAAATTAGGGGTGTACTGTTATATGGGGACTATATCAAAATGTATACCGAAATTTACAAGTTTTAGTAGAAACCAGTAAGGAAAGTAGTAAAGTCGGACGGGGCCGACTATATGATACCCTTCACCACTTTGGGTATATTCAACAGATGAATCCTAACAGACGTTGCATTTTTGAAGGACCAGTAAAATGAAATTGGATCCATAAACATGCCATTCCGGAACAGATACTAAATTGTTCATTTGGTCAGGTATAGAAGCTATATCAAAATCTGAACCGATTTTCAGGAAACTTTACACACATCATTCTAGACCTAATTCATTACGCTGTGCCAAATTTCGTGCAAACCTAAATATATTAAGGGACTTTGGTGCATCATTTACATTAAATCAGACGAAAATATATGTGGGAGCTATATCTAAATCCGAACCGATTTTCAGGAAACTTAACACACATAATTCTAGATCTAATTCATTACGCTGAGCAAATTTAGTGCAAATCGAGAGATATATAGGGACTTTTGTGCACAATTTACCTTAAATCGGACGAAAATATATATGAGATCTATATCTAAATCTGAACCGATTTTCAGGAAACTTATCACACATCATTCTAGACCTAATTTGTTACGCTGTGCCAAATTTCGTGCTTAAATCGACTCAAAAAGTGATTCTACGCATATTCTCAAAAGGAACCATGTGTTTATCTCGTTTCCTTTTGCCTGTTACAAACATATGCACAAAGACATAATACCCTGTACCACAGTGTGGTGAAGGGTATAAAAAAATTTGGTTCAAGAACCTCAAAATACCGAAAATTTGGGGGTACCCTTATATGGGGGCTACCAGAAAAAATTTACCAATATTTATAATTTATAGTGGAGAGATTTGCTACGTAATAAGAACTCGACGTACTAAATTACAGTCAATTCGGTCGAAAAATACGATCAGAACCCCCAAAATACCAAAAATTCGGGGGTACCGTTATATGGGGACTACCAGAAAAATTGGACCTATATTTATAATTTTTAGTGGAGTAATATGGTACCCAATAAGAACCCAATGTACAAAATTTCAGAGAATAAAGTTATAAAACGAGTCCAAGAACCCGAAAATACAGAAAATTGGGGGTACCCTTATATGGGGGCTATCCGAAAAAATGGACCTTTATTTATAATTTTTGGTAGGGAGATTTGCTACCTAATAAGTACTCAAAGTACCAAATTTCAGCGAATTCGGTCGAAAAATGCGATAAAAACCCCCAAAATACCAAAAATTTGGGGGTACCGTTTTATGGGGACTACCAGAAAAACTGGACCTTTATTTATAATTTTTGGTAGGGAGATTTGCTACATAATAAGAACTCAAAGTACCAAATTTCAGCGAATTCAGTTAAAAAACGCGCTCAAGAACCTCAAAATACCGAAAATTGTAGGTACCCTTATATGGGGGCTATCGGAAAAAATGTACCTTTATTTATAATTTTTGGTAGGGAGATTTGCTACCCAATAAGAACTCAAAGTACCAAATTTCAGCGAATTCAGTTAAAAAACGCCCTCAAGAACCTCAAAATACCGAAAATTTGGGGGTACCCTTATATGGGAGCTATGCCTAAACGCGGACCGATTTTCTCCAATTTCAATAGGGTTCGTCCTTGGGCCAATTAAGTGACCTGTGCCAAATTTCATCCAATTCGGATCATAAATGCGACCTGTACTTTGTTTACAATTTAACATGGACAGACGGACGGACGGACAGACGGACATGCGTAAATCGACTCAGAAAGTGATTCTATGTATATTCTCAAAAGGAACCATGGGTCTATCTCGATTATTTTTGCCTGTTACAAACATATGCACAAAGACATAATACCCTGTACCACAGTGTGCTGAAGGGTATAAAAATTGCCACCGAACGAGAACCCCCAAATGTCAAATTAAAACGAATATTTTTGCCCAATAAAAATACAAAAAATATCATTAAAGCCAATTCGGTTTAAAAGCGTGCCAAAACTACTAAAATTATCAAAATTTGGAAGGTACTATTAAATGGAGATACCCCAAAAAGTGAAACAATAGGGAAAATTGGGGAAATACCGGTAAATGGCGGAACATTACATTATCAATATCAAACATCCAAGAAGGTATAGTAATGTACGTGCTAAATTTCAAATCCATTTGACTGAAAAGCAGACAATCGATTCTATGTGACATGCAATGTTCTTGGGTTTCAAATCATATGAATTCGGTTTGTTAGAACATGTTAAAAAAATCAGTTAAGTTATGAGAAACCGCTACTACAAATTTTTCTGCCTCCGGCAAATAAATGTTATTAGCGTTTTTAGCACAATGGGATTTATGTTGGTAAATATTCTGACAGTTCTTCATAATCTACAATTTATTTGATCGTCAATATTATCCAAAATCTTATAAGCATGTCGCTTTAGAAGCTAAAAATATATAATGCCATTTTTAGCATACGGTTGAAGAAAATAAGGATGGAGAGGTTATACAAAGAATCGAGATAGAAGGTGGTCATGTTCAAAAAATAAATAAATAAAACAAATCCTCAAAAGATTTGGATGAAGACATGAAATATATGACCTCCACGCGAATTGTTACAGATTTTCGACCACTTTTTGATATATTATATATTGGGTGGTATTTCAGCTTTAACTTAACGAATAGTAGTTTTAAGATCTCAGGAGTTGCATGTTCATCTGCATAAACACGGTCTTTCGTGTAGTCCCATAAAAAAGTCTAATAGTTTCAAATCGTTTTTATAATAAACAATATTCATTGAGTTGAGTTGCACATGGTACGGTCATGTTGAAACAACTTACTATCCAAAACATATTCAGAAAAATCGGTTAACATAATGCTCTGAATTTACGTTGACAGTCGTTCATCATCGTTTTCGAAGGAGTGATGTCCAATTACATCTTCGGACATAAGAGCGCACAAAATATTGGTTTTTTCTCTTTAATTGCTGGAGAATTTTCAGAACTCGAAATACGACAATTTGGATTTTTAACATACCTACCGAATGAAAAATTAAAAAAATTTAGTTCGAAATATTACCGTCCACTGTCTGTTGTTCAAGTACCCTTTCAACGTATCTACGACGTTGTGAGTGGTCAGCTGCTCTCAGTAGGTATGTAGGTGTATATCTAATTGGAAAATACGCCATAATGTGTCGTCAGACAGCCCTAATTCCTGAGAACGACGAGGAATCAACACATTCGGGCCTTCGACAACAATTTCATTAACAGCTGCAATATTTTTAGCGAAACAAGTAAAACAATGATATATAGGCCTTACAATAATTGTAACCGATTTAGTCTCTTCAAATTTATTCACAATTTCCGCTTACAGCTCACTATATGTCTTTGGCATTTTTATAACCTGAACCTGATGAAGGGTATATATACTAAGCTACGGCAAAAATGTGCCTCGTCGAAATATTGGTTTCAGACACCATGTTTCTTTGGACTAAATCCGTTTCATACAATTTGGAGTCGAATTACAAATGTCCGACCGTCTGCCCAGCTGGCTGATACGAACGATAACTCTCGAAGAGAGTAATCAATTTCAGTTTAACTTAGCACATCATCCACTTAACACATCATCCAAACTTAGTTTATGTTTGAAGATGGGTGATATCGCTCCTTCTGGTACCTCCCCCACAAAATTGTCAACATTATGCTGAGCATTATTTTAAAAATATCACGCGAACGGAATATCCGATTTAAACCAAACCTTGCACAACCTATTATATTTACCGAGCCTAGATCAATTAAGAATATGAGATCCATTGGACCACTCCTTCTGGTACCGCCCCCAAAGGGGTCAAACTATTCAATATTTTTAAATCCAATATTAGGCTAATGGAATGTCCAATTTGATCCAAATTGTGCCCGCAGTAAAATTTCTTTTCAGCTCATATTATGTTTGAAAATGGGGAAACACGGTTCACTATTTCTGGTACATCCTCCACAAACTGCTCAAATTTGAGCTGAAAATGCATTTTATAGTATCATGCGAACGAAGCATCCGATTCAACCCAAATCAAATATTGTTTGGAATTGGATCTTATCGATTCACTCCTGTTAGTATCACGCTCGCAAAGGGTCAACATTTTAAAAAATTACAAATCTCATATGGAGCAAACGGAATATTCAATTTCATCCAAATTTTGCATATCGTAATATTTTTGACCCATCCCAAATCGAATCCAAATCACTCTCCTAAAATGGTTTAAAATTTACAAACAAATAAAAATTGTTAATGCTATAGCAATGGTATGGAATGCCCGATCGGTCAACTTCTTCTGGTATCTCCCACATAAAGGGTCAATAATTTCCTGAAAATCAATATTGTCAACTTAAACAGTCCCTTACCGCTTCAGTTGACGACAAGGTGAAATAAGGGAATTTTCAGCAATGCTGATTTCTCGTAATCAGATCTGTATTTAGTGTGTACGAATACATTTGGCAGCTATTGGTTTTTGAAGGATTTTTTGCTAGTTGGGAACACGTAATAAACTATTGTTTTTGATCATCTTCAATGACAAATTGTCAGTACGACGGTTTTTGTTTAGTGAACTTCCTCGAAGATGAGTTGACGAAGCTAGGATTGTGGATTTATACATATTAACTATATGTGGTATTGAACTTCTGGGGCCATTATATTCTTAAGACATCTCTCTGAGTGATATTTTAATCGTTTAGTCGACAGCAATGAGTTTTTCCTTTTGCAGACAATGCATTTTTTAACCCCAACCCGAATTTATCGCTAGTCATTTATATTTGGTTATTTGTGGCCATCTTAACACTCGCACTCACACACTTTGCAAAATTCGTCAGAGTTCCACATGTTTTGGCCCAGCGAAGAAGTTAAAATATATGCGTTATTTTATAAGGTCCTCCAAAATATGTTTCTGATGTGAAATATTTCTTTTCAAATATTAATTAAAAATTGATCCACACTATTCGTTTTTTATATGCTTTCTACACAAATGAACTATGCAAATGCTACATCAAGTAGTAGTACTATAGCTGAAACAAGTAATGATCATCACTATAAATGCCCTGCAAAAATATCCTATTATTTCAAGTAGCATTCAATATTTTACCACATTAGTAAATAAATCCTTCACCCACAAAATTTAAACAGCTATTTTAATAACTTCTAAACTCGTCGATGTAGGTCATCATAATAGCCCTGGATTCCAAATGCCAACCAAAATAAACAGTTTTGTAAAATGTTACAAACCGAATTTTACATTTAAATGAAACCCTAAATTCATCATTTAGAATGTGTCATAGAAAAACTATTTAAACTAAATTGTAATACTCCAATGTAATTTGAAAAGTTTGTTGTATTTGAAATACACAAAACCATACATGCGACGAGTACATAGTGATGAAGAGCAAAAAAAAAATCCCCATTCAAATGTAAATCCCAACGAGAGAATCACATATTTGGGGTAATTTGGAGCGTATGATGAATATTAATATTAAATAACCAGCCATTGCGTATTACTTATCCGCAATTGCAGCTGTAGTTGGTTTAATTACGTAGTCAGTGAGTGAATGAATTTTTAAACAATAATGTCATTGTGTGAGTGCACACACACATAGCTTTTGCATTAAAACATATTTTGTGCATGTAAGATTAAAACTAAAATTATTTAATTAAAAATTGAAACAACTGCAGTAGCTAAATATGCTGGCATCTATGCACATACACACATACATTCACCTATATGCATGCATGCCTATAGACAATGTCACACATTTACAAACTCTTTGGGAAATTGTATGGGTAATTGTACTTGGCATAAGCATGCACGACAGACAGACAGCGTACAAACAATATGTGTGTGTGTGCCAAAGACATTACCAGTGCTACGAATGACTGAACGTAGGTAGGTAAGAAAAGAAGACATTGCAAATGCACGTGATTTGTTGGCAGGGTATAGAATAATGTGCAGAATGTGTGTGCATGTGTATCCTCGGGTGCATGTTTGTATGTGACAGAGAGGTCTTTGCAACTCTCTCTCTCTTCTGGTACAAGTGTGACTTTAAAGTAATGTTAATGACATTATACAACACACGTTGTACAAATGACGACATTGTCTTTAAAATAGAGCACGTAAAAATGGAACACTACGAAATACATATTGAAACACACACATAGACACCCATATGAGGACAAATTGTATTACACATTCAACCATCTCTCTGTATTTATGCAAGTTTGATAAGAAGAAGTTTCTGGGATGAGTTCCAAGGCAATCCGTGTATCCCCAAAACGTGTGTATGTGCGTGTATATGTATATCTTTCATGTACTTAATGGATAATGCCGATATTATGCAGAGTGTGAATGTATGTGTGTGTGTCTGTGCATGTATTCCATGAACCAACATTCCAAGTAAGGCAAATATGCTGGTACATCGTGCAAATGCACATTAGGTTGACAGTTGTTGTTAAGAAATTTTCAGATTACAATATTAATAATAACAAAAAGTTTTTTGTTTTAAAGAATTTGCAAGGGGTACGTAGCATTATCTTTTAATAGATTTATGCATTGAATTTAGTGGTTGTTAGGAGCAAAATTGCATGAATAGTAAAAAATTGTTCTATAATTATAGAATTGATATTTATTGATATTAGAATAAGTATAATATACCAGAAGGAACCAAAGCAAGTAAAAAATTAACGATATTTCTACTTTTCTTTGCCGGGTCGAACTTTTTATTAATTAAATTTTATATGTGAACTATGTTATTGTTCAGAAAAAGTAATGTTCGAATTTACAGGCACATGTTGGAAAACTGGGGAAGGCACTTTAACATACCGCATATTAAACGGGAAACATACATTTATAACAATTAAAGTCGGGTTGGGCCGACTATATGGTACCCTTCACCACTTTAGGTATATTCTATATATGAATCCTAACAATCTCATGTCAAGGTTTCCCAGTTTTCCAACATTGAGATGAAATTGAACGAATTTAAATATGTGATATTTTTTAATAGGTGGACCGACTAACATCAATCCATACAAATGCCTTTCTGCAATCTATGCTAAATTTCATTTCAATCGGGCAGATTTAGAGTCGTTTGATACAATGGGACAAATTTATGTAAATCGGTATGCCGCATAGTTCAAAATTTAACCGCAATCGGACGCCTGTTCGTGTGTATACGTTGTGCAACATTTCGTACCAATCGGACAAACATCAGGAGTTTGGTGCACCATTTACCTGAATTCGGAAGAAAATATATATGTGGCAGCTTTATCTAAATCTGAACCGATTTCAACGAAACTTGTCAGATATTAATAGTGCGTGTATATGTATATCTTACATTACCGCTTACCTTAAATCGGCAGAAAATATATAATGGGAGCTACATCTAAATCTGAACCGATTTTTACGATACCTAACACACATCATTTTAGACTTAATTCAGTACGCTGTTCAAAACTTCTTGCAAATCGAAATATATATATATATATATATATATAGGGACATTGGAGCAAAACATACATTAAATAGAACGAAAATATATATGAGAGCTATATATAAATCTGCACCGATTTTCAGGAAACTTCAGACAGTATGCTATGCCAAATTTTTTGCAAATCGAAAGATACATAGGGACTTTGTACACTATTTACCTTTAATCGGCCAAAAATATATATGGGAGCTATATCTACATCTGAACCGACGTCCACGAAACTTAACACACATCATTCTAGACTTAATAAGTACGCTATGCCAAATTTCATGTAAATCGAATTTGGTGCACCATTCATATTAAATCGGTTAAAAATATATATGGGAGCTATATCTAAATCTGAACTGATTTTCACGAAACTAAACACGCATCATTCTAGACTTAATTAAGTACGTTATGCCAAATTTCGTGCAAATCGAAAGATATTTGGTTGGAAAAAAAGACATCCATTAGGCCAGTCTTCGAAAATGTCAATAAAATAGGAGAAATAATCGAAGTTGACCGAAATGTTAGCTGTCGTAACATGGCCCACGAGCACAAAAATCGACTGTTTTAAACATTAACACAAAGCTGGATTCAAAAAGAAGTTCGATGTTTGGGCGCCACACCAATTAACAGAAAAAATAGGATATATGGAATTGCCATCTGCGAAGCCTTGGCCAAACGGAATGTGATAGACCCATTTCTTAAACGGATGGTGACTGCAGATGAGAAATGGATCACATACGATATCCCTGTGAGAAAACGATCGTATTCAAAGAGCGGTAAAGTACCCCGAACAGTGACCAAACCAAGACTAACGACCAGGAAGTTTCTGCTATGCTTTTGGTGGGATTGGAAAGGGATTATATAGCAATTGACTAGAAATGGCCAGAAGTGGCCAACAGTAGAGGTGTCGTGTTCCACC
>NW_026884908.1:0-6104 GCF_032173495.1 Musca vetustissima | reverse complement strand
ATATTTCCTCCAATGCGAAATCATATATTTTAATGTTCTTGGCATAGATCGGGCAATAGAATTCCAGATAATCCCGCTTGATGCCATCTACTTCCTTCAAAATGGTTTCACAAATTTGGGTCACCTTCTCCAGATCTGCTGTTATATGTTCATCCTTGATTTCGGATGCAAGTTGCTTCAGTTCAGCCAACTTGTCTTTAATAATCTTCACCCATTCCTTTAGTAGATCTTCTGGCCGGAAGGGTATTCTTTTCTTTAAATATGCACATATGGCGTTCAATTCCTGCGCCTCTCGATTAAACCGCCTGTAAATTTTCGTTCTCTCCTTCTCATCAAGTCTTTTTTCCCAAGACTCTATGGAGAAGTCTAACTCCATCTCCATTTTATTTTATAAAAAAACTGTTCACCTCGTAGAACAGAAAATTTAGCAAATCTTGAGCTCCTTACTCAAAATTGCTTTTATATTTTTTTTCCACTTTTGCTGGTTCTACTGAGTCTCTTACCACGGGTGGGGGAAAACTCAGTTTTTCGAAGAACCAAAAATATTTAAAATATACAGACAGCCGCAGCTCGTCTGTATAAAAAATGAAGACACGACACGGAGACCCCGACCGTTCTTGTTGAGTGGTTGTAAGTCACTAATTTTATTTTAAAATATTTATCCTTAGGTTCTACTTAAACAACTTTTTCTTAGCCTAATCTCAAACACAAAATACTTATCAGTAAACTACTTGTTCTAATAATAGAATTTGATCTGTGGAGAGTTTCCCATTGTGTGCGTCATAAAATCTCACCACCAACAACAACAGTCTTATCAACGCTGCATGTGTGATTTTAGACTCTTATCTTAAAACACTCCAACGATCAAATCTTCTGTAACACAAAATTCTGTTCAAAGTATTTTGAACATGCTGACGACTGGCAAGAAGAGCTGATAAATTATATTTCTGTTCAAAGCATTTTGAACACCATCAATGATTTGATTACCTATACAAATTTGTTGGAGTTTTTAGCTTTTGGAGCCATGCTTTGTGTCATGATGTTTACACTGGTCACGTTTTGTGTTGGCATTGTAAACTATAAAGCTCTTCATATTTGTATCCCTCATCTCTTTGTTCCAGGTCTAAACCGAGAGTAAAAGGCTTTAATAATAAGTACGATGAGAGCTTGAATATTGCAACGGCAGCCTACGAAAGTGAATGATTTGATGTTGATGTGGACACCCAGAATACTTTGCGTTGTTAATACTTCGAGCTCAGAAACCACGTGCGGTAAGATTATATGATGACAATTGAGCATTGAAAGTAAATTTGCCTAGCAATATTGTTGCTGTATAATTTTCGGCATTTTAGGTTTGTTTTTATACCCTCCACCATCAGGTGGATTGGATTACTTTGGTATTTATCAGATCCCACTTAAAGTAATGAACGAGCCATGTTGCTATTTTTGTCTTCTAAAGTTTCGGTCGATATAAGTTTATGAATTATTGAATTCTTGAAAAATAAATTTAAATTCACATATTCGGACATAATTCAATTCTCCCAATATATTTATAAGACTTCCATATAACGGTAGCGCAAAATAAAGCTAGTTTTTTTGTAACCTCCACGATTTAAAAACAACTTTGAAACTTGCACATATATTTCTAGTACTTATAAGATATTTGATATTGAAAATGTTCAATTTTGGTTCACTTTTTAGGGCATCCACTATATAATGGTACCCCTAATATACTTATTGAGCAGAAAATCTCCCTTATTAATAATTTCAATATTGACCCAAGCATTCGGAACGGTAACCCTTTACATTCGGTATTTGGCTGTAATTTGGCATTTGGTTGTTTTATTTGGTAGAATAAATAGTGCTAAAGTCATCTATATTGGTCCACTCTTTGAGGTAGCTCCCTCTTTTCCAAAAATTATCAATATTATCCAAGTTCCCGGGTAGCCCCCATATAATGCTATCCCCATTGTTTGGTATTTTCTCATGTGGTGCCAAATCTTCCTTCCAAAAATTAATATATATCCATTCCCATTGTAGTAGCTGTAATATACCTTAACGGGATATGGAAGGGTAAAACATATTTTTGAAACATTGCAACAATGGAATCATTTCTATAGCTCCTACATACAGGTCCCACTCCATTTTCGGAATTGTAAAGACTTTGACCGAATTGTCTCTTATAGTTGGTCTAACGTTTTATAAAGGCGCCATACACATTTCCAGTTTAATTTTCGGTATGTAGAAGTTCTTAACTCCTTTTTCCAACCTGAGTGTGTAATTAAGAATATTATTTTAAAAACCATGGACCACCTACTACCACATAATATTGTAACATTGTCCATATATAAATGTCCCGACCGATCTAAGAAATATACATATGAGACGGTAGATGAAAAGTTCGATCTTAACAACATTTGTATATGTTATTAGATCTCCTAATTTAATATATCGGTAGGTGGCAATATTTAAGATACTTTAAGGAAAAAAATGTCCCAATGGAACTATTATTATTTTAAGAAAAATAATATAGGGCATGGCTCTTAGAATCAGAACTCTACTCCGAATGTCTTCTGGTTTTCATCCTTGCATTTGTCCCAAAATGTACGTACATTCTATGATCGCGTGTACATTCAATGATATACTTCTCAATTATTTTTTTGAATTTTCACAAAAAAAGTTTTAACACATTATCAAACCAAATGAAAAAAATATATAGTATATATATTCCAAATTTTCAATAATTGACAAATGAAGGCTTAAAGGAATAATACGCTAACAATTTTCGCCCAAAATATCTCAAAATAACAATTACGATATGTTGCAACCAAATAGCTTGATTCTAATTTCGTGGAAATGCAAATAAAATTCATAATAATTATTTTTTTGCAAATTTTTCGCGGTTTTCGATTTTTTCTCACCTTTTAAACCTTCCCTGAAGCTCCACGAACATTTCTAGACTAAGATTAGAAAAATCCGTTCAGCCGTTTTCGAGTTTTAGCGAGACTAACAAACAGCAATTCATTTTTATATATACAGATATTTAAAACCAGTAAGGAAAGTAGGAAAATCGGACGAGACCGACTATATGATACCCTTCACCACTTTTGGTATATTCACCAGGTGAATCCTAACAGAGGTCGCGTTTTCGAAGAACCATTAACATGAAATTGGATCCATAAACATGTCATTCTGCAACCTGTACTAAATTTTTCATTTAGTCAGATATAGAGTTTTTTCCTGAAATGGAACAAAATTATGTAAATCAATTTAAAGCAAAAATCAATCGAAATCAATTATTTGGATAAACGTCTGACAAACATGAGGAGTTTGGTGCACCGTTTACATAAAATCGGACGAAAATATATATAAATGCTTTATCGAAATTTAAACCTTATTTAAAATATTTTTATGAACTAAAAAATTTTTATATAACATAATATAAATCTACAACACAATAAGGTGGGAATTTATTAAAAGCTCTAGCATGAGAATAACAGCATACTTTCTCATTTTCGTAGTCAACATAAATATGCATTTATGACAATGAACTTTGAAACATCAACAAAAATTTACAAATTTTGCCAGTAAAGTCCTGTTGTCACTCACTTCGTCGTTTGTACCAATGATGTCTTTGTGGATTTTCGACTCGGGATATTCTCCACAGAATGCAAAACAGTCATTAATTGTGCAAATTACTTGTCACTCATCAGACAACTGACAAAGGGATTAACATTTTGAAATTCTGGCATCTGGCTTCTGCAAGTGTTTGCAAATTTTTACATAAATTTTCGAAAATAATCAAAATTGTGTGGCAGACAAACGAATGTAACGAAATGAGGGAAATACTGAAACTACTTACGCGATGCCATAAAATATGGTTCAAAGATTAATTTGAATTCCAACTGAAACACAGTGAAATACACATTTAAAATTTAGTTCCATTCGGTTCTGTACATATCCATCTCTTTGAATAACGATAGAGCGATTATGGTTTGTTAGTGTGTAGAAAATGTCTCCGCAGGTTTCAAGCGGCTTTGGTATTTCACGTTCTTGGAGGGTAACGAGAATCTGTACATAAGATTGTTGACATGGGTCAGATGGTAAATCTATATTTTGATATATCCCATATATAAAGGTGTCGCTCACATTCGGTGTTTTGAATGACTTTCCGCCTTTTCCCACCGAAATAACAGTTATTTCGGACTCCAGGTTCTCAACTTAGGTCTATGGTTTGCTATTGTCCCCATGTAAGAGTCTACCGCTGTTTGCGGTTTGTGTACTCATAGCATTCATTAGCGCATACAATCAGGCAATTTGCAATGACATATTCCCTATATAATGGTCCTCACCGATTAATATATTTTGAATGTAATTTGGTCCGATCGAACATAAGGACTTAGCTACTCGTTTTGAATATAAATATTCTATTGTGGTGTCATTTAATGATCTAATTAACTCAAAATATTAGTATATTCTTCCAAATGGTTAAATTTTTTCAAAGATTTGTCCAACAATCCTCGTTATACCTCATTCAAATATCTTGGTGTAGTTGCTGTGTAATTCTTAACGTTATCTACGTACAACATAAGACAAGAATAAAGAAATTGAAATGTAAATAATAAATAACCCCAAAAAAGGAATCGTTGCAAGAAAACCTAGCACCCACAACCCTAACAAATTCAATTAAATTAAAATTGCAATCATTTATATACAACAGAAATATATTGCAAACAATTCAGAAGTCAGTCACTAAGATAAAAAATAAACATGACATCGAGCGAATATAATTTATTCACAGCGAAATAAATTGAATCCTTTGTAATTAATCCCACATTAATCAACATCAAGGATTCATGCAAATTAATTTACATAATTTACCATTATAATGAAGCCATCTTGGCGAAAAATTAAACGATGTAAATCTAAAATTCGAATTCTATAAACAGTGTTGTTCGGTGGACCTTATTAGCTAACCCTAATTCCAATGGAGGTATAAAGAATATACATAATTCGGACGGGGCCACTTCACACTTTGGGTATATTTCCATACAATCGGACAGTTTTTTGGGTATTCACTGCAACATTTATATTAAATCGGTCAAAATATTATAGGGAATACATATCAATTTGGACCGGTTTTAATTAAAATTAATAGACATCAATCTACTGATTTTAATTAAAATTAATAGACAACATTCTACATATTTCGGTACACTTTCTAAAATTGTGTGTTGTGTTTACGTCTATTCTATGCAAACAAAACAATAACAGCAGTATAACATTCACTCTTTTATGTTTTCTAACATTATCATCTCAATCCAGAGCCTTTGTCAATAACAATAAAGCGCCAGCAATCCCATAATATACGATACAAACATATAACACAGAATAATAAGTAAACCTAATCATTTGGACATTTGGTCATCACCGGCAGACATTTTTAAGAAATGTCTCTTCTTTAATCAATTTTAAACCTGTAAAGAAAGTTCAAAAGTCGGACAAGGCCGACTATATGATACCCTTCACCACTTTTGGGAACATACAAGAGATGTTAATATCTACAATATCCTGTAGATAGAACAGACAAAGAATCTTTGGAGGACCATTGAGGTGCAATCGGTCGAAATTAAATGTGCTATCTAGATAGATATTTGATATCGAGTAAGGTTATTTATGGGGGCTATATATAAACACATGAACCTTATTGAGCAACAGTTGCATACAACATTTGTTATACCCTTCACCACACTGTGGTACAGGGTATTATGTCTTTGTGCATATGTTTGTAACAGGCAAAAGGAAACGAGATAGACACATGGTTCCTTTTGAGAATATGCATAGAATCACTTTCTGAGTCGATTTACGCATGTCCGTCTGTCTGTCCGTCCGTCTGTCCGTCCGTCCATGTATTTTTGTGAACAAAGTACAGGTCGCACTTATAATCCGATTTGAATGAAATTTGGCATATGTCACTTATTTGGCCCAAGGACGAACCCTATTGAAATTGGGAAAAATCGGTTCAGATTTAGATATAGCTCTTATATATATATTCGTCCGATTTTATGTAAAAAGTCCCTATATATCTTCCGAATCTTCCGAAA
>NW_026884907.1:0-6085 GCF_032173495.1 Musca vetustissima | reverse complement strand
ATCGTTTTATTATTTTTGTCATAAAGTGATGCAATATACATATTTTTTTAAAAAAATACTATTCTGTATTTCATTGTCATTTTTTCTGATCTCTTCAAATTAATACACTATAAAGCCCACCAGTTGTATCGGCACAATAAACAATTAAAACAAAAATAGAAAATGTTCATTAATACCTTCGTATTTTGTTGACGAATTTGTAATCCTACATAGCGAATTACTAACATCATTGAACTGCATTGAATACTTTGATAGATGTTTTCTTTTACTAAAACATAAAAACATATGTCTATGTATTGGCAATTTTCTCAAAAATATTCCTGATGTTGTTTCCTATTAAGGACACATGGGATATGTGTTGTATTTATAAGTTCAAAACAATTTGTTCCATTATTGTAAGAAACTTGCCTCATAATTGCCGGTATAGTTTTTGGCATAGGCTCCACATAATGGAACCGCTTAATCTTTACTTTACCATGTCTTACTGTGTTTTATTTGAGAAAAATTTCACAACTTATACATACCATGCATATTGCTTCACATACCATAACTTATATTTTCAAACTAAACAAATCTGTTCTTTTTTTGGAAAACGAGAGCAAATAATGATAACGATTAATCTTAATCTATCTTTTCGAGTTCTTATTATTAAATTTGACTCTAATGAAAATATAAATTTATTTTCAAATACAATAGTTTTTTCAAGGCAATGACAATCCAATTAATTGTAGAAAAATAACATATTTCGATTTTCCATAATTTTTTCAAAATGTTCTTTCATTAAAACCTTTCCACTTCAATTAAATACTACTAACAGAAACTTTAAGTCAAATCGGTCCATCCGTTTCTTTAAAATATTTTTTGCAAGATTTTCGCGGATTTTTCTTAAAATGTTATTTCATAAAAACCTTCCCACTGTAATTACCGACAACTGAAAGAAATTTTGAGTCAAATCGGTCCAGCCGTTCTCAATTGATGTGTTAGTATACATTTTTCTTGCTCCATTTATATATATAGAGATATTTACTTTTTCGTTGCAGAAAATAGAGTTCTGCTTTAACATAGGTTTTTGAAAACAAATTTATTTGAGATCTGCGTTTGGTTGTTGCTGAAATAATCGAGCGAAAGTACGGCTCCAAAGCATAGCATTGTTCACTATGTTACGAACTGTGTTCAATAAAAAACATATGTTTCATTGGAATTTGCCATTTGTTGAACAACAAAATGAAGAAGAAAATGCCTGCTGGTTTATTAATTTTCCTGGTTTCTACAATAAAAAGAATAATGATATTGGAACGTGTTGAGCGACGCCGCAGAGCTGTAGGCAAAGTGGCGATTAATTCAAAAAATAAACTTTTTGGTACCGGATGAAAGAAGATAAAATTCTACATCACTAATTCCCAAAATAAAAGTTCTTAGTTGTTTACTTTATTTATAGTGTGACTTCAAAGTTCAGTAATTATTATTATTTTGCGCGCATTGGTTAAAAGTGAAAATGTGCCTATTTCCAGTAATATTTTTTTAATTGAGACTTCTAAAAGTGAAAATGTTATTATGGAGCCGTCTACTTCAGGTTTTGAGCATATGGAAAATATTTGTTTGTTTAGATAAATGTTTTGGAAATATAAAAAAAATAAGGAAATTGCTCCAAAAACGAGGTATTTTTTATGGTTGTATTGGATTTCAGCTGAATCATCGGTGAAACTTAGTAAAACTGTTTATTTTTTTTTTAAAATATGAAGTTGAATTTTTTGACTTATTGAAGAATTTGTAAAATAATTCAGGTAAATGAAGAATCTCAGGAAGCCAGAAATAAGGACTTCAAAAATATTGGGAGCACTTTTCCAGTAAATTCAGTCGGGAAAATACAATAGAAGACGTCTTTAATATATTTAATTTAAATTCAGATCCATTTATTTCGATCAAGAGGAAGAGTTGTAAAAAGAAAATATGGCAAATGACTTACCCAAAAGGAAAATGATAATGGTGACGAAGGTGATGAAGACGAAGATTATTTTAACGAATTGTATGATGATTAAAAAGTAAATGATTATTATTAAGTAAATTATTTTATAATGGTTGTGAAGTAAATGATGATTATGAAATTAATAAGTCTGTTAAAATGTAATGTAACTTTTTTAACGTACGATAGTACATTAATACAAATACCAAAAAACCATATTTGCTAATTTAAAGATTCCAGCCCGATCCTTCACTAAATTTTATGCCATTTAGAACACATTATTGTGAATTTTCAAAAGTTCCTATATATCCCAATCCTACAATCCTAAATTTCCAAACTTCCAAACTTACCTATATATTCCAATTCTATACCCTTTTCATCCCAATTTCAATATTTCAAATCCAAATCGTTTTAAATCTAGTATAAGTACGAATTTACTTTTTGAAGAAAAAAAAAGGATTTTAATTTAAAATTTTGGGTATATAAATACAGATTAAATATTTATTAATTTTTATTTTTTAAGAACAATTTTTTTTCTAAAAGTACATTATGCTCTAATTTTCAATTGCTTTTCCTAATTTATCATTTTTCTTTGATTAGTTATAGGGAAAATTGTGATATAAGACCACTTTTTCCAAAATACAAAAAGGCCATAAAATATTAAAACAATTTTTTTTAAATTTTTTGTTTTTCTAATTATGCTTTTTTACGTAGTTATGAACTCAAAGAGAACTCTCTGTGCCAAATTACAGCCAATTTGGTCGTAAAATGTGCATAATAGACAAAAAATCGGGAGACACGGTTATATGGCGGCTATATCAAAACTTGGACCCAGGGACCCCATTTGGCATTTCAATATTTACTTTGACATTAAAAACATGAAAGCAAAATTTTGTCCGCCTATGTCAAGTGGTTCGGCAGTTAATGAGTTTATACCCAATTTTTGGGTAAATACTCGGGTATTTACCCAAGTATTTGGATAGTTTTTAAAGTATTGTAAAACTATACATTCTAAATTGATTGGATAACAGAAACCCGGAAATAGGATGTAAGATGTTGTATTACTGATTCAATATAGTAAATACCCGCAAATGGGTATTTACACACCTCTTGGGTATTTACCCGGTAAATACCATCTCTAAGCATGGATCTTGTCAACATCGATATAATAAAGTGCACGCATCTGCAAGAAACATTATTGAAAGCACTATTGAAAATCTTTAAAGTAGATTTCGATGTTTACAAAGCAATGCCTTACATTATAATCAAATCGTAAACGTTTGCTGCTCGTTGCATAACATGTGCAAACATTACAATCAGTGTTGCCAATTTAGCACATTTGGAGCTAGATTTAGCACTTTTTAAACTCGTTTAGCGCCAAAAATTTGATCTAGCACCTAGCATCTGTTTTAGCATTTTTTCAGGATATTTACAAAATTGTCCGTCTATATAAAAAAATCAATTTTATAGACCTATTGAAATTTATTTATGTTTCACGCTAAGAGTTTGATTTCCCAATGTTATAAAAGTGTCAGTAAATCTGTGAACAAGTAAAGTAACCCGATCCGGCCGAACTTTTTATACCTTGCACCATGTTATTTTTACTAAAATTTTCTTAAATTGTTGGGTACTTCATATGGTGACTGTGACATTGGGTCTCATGCATAAAAACGAGCAAAAGCGATGAGTTGAGTCAAGTAAGCAATTGCTCGTAAGTTGAGTTAGATCGAACAGCAACTGCTTTTGCTCAATTTCGTATGCATAAAAATGAGTTCAAAACATTGCAAATACTTGAGCAAATTAAGATCAAACTTCTAATTGTTATTTAAGTGCAAACATATCGTCAAGTGGAAGTGAATTAGAAGTAGTAGTGAATACTAATAATAAAATAGAAACTGACAATATATCTACATTTTTAGTATAACAAAAATTAAAGAAAATAAATATTTACTTGAAAAAAGTCGAAATAACGGATTACATTATTATTGTTATTATTATTATAATGGTTTATAAGCGGAGTGCATATTCGCCACATATCGAAATATTTGTCGAAGACCCCCTAAAGGATATGTATATTCCTGATCAAAATCAATTATATCCATACCTGTCTGTTGAACCCCGAATATTTGCAAATACTTCCTCAATTTTCCATTCCGTTTACAACATCTCGAAATATTCACCTGAGACTCCATAAAATATATACACTGGTGGCCAAAACTAAAGCAACTGAAATTGCAAACTGAATTAATAACCCGTAAGTTTTTTTTTTTGAAAATAAAGTTATAGTGAAAGTTTTTTTAATAAAAAATGTTCTATGAAAAACTACATTTATAAATAAGCAAATTTTGCTAGTAACGACGAGACATTAAACATATACGATTCAAAATTTGATCCTTTGATGCACTATTCCTCGCATCCTGGACCTTTGGGAAGAGGTTATGTTTTTTGTTAATGAATCCCTTTTTATTTTGCTATCGATGATGCTCCAAAGATGTTTGTATAGGGTCAAGATCTGATGATTGTGTTGGCCATCACAAAACCCGGATTTTTGACTCCCGCAACCAATGTATGACATGTTTTGGTTTATGTTTGGGGGCTATTGTCAAGCTTCAACACAAAATATTCGTGGAATGTTTTTCCAAAATCATTTTCTGTGATAAATTATGCTCACAATCACTGATAATTATTCCTTTTAGTGTACGCGAGTCAACTAAGAGACATGCTCAACAAAAGTTAAGCAAGAGCTCACAATAGTAACCAAAAGCTTGTTTTTATGCATATGAAAATGAGAACAATCTCATCCAACTTCAATTTCTAAGTTCAAACTGAACAAGAAGAGATCAAACGTGGGCAGTGAGTAAAAGGTTATGGCAAGAGATGGACATACATCGAAACATTTTCCGCACACAAAGCCTTAAAAGTATACGAATAGGACGGAAATGTTGTATGGAGTATATGTCCAAATATACCCTAACAGAGCCCTCAAAATACCGAGAATAGGTGGGTACTTTAATATGAGGGCTATGTCAGCCTCTGAAAACGTGTAACGTGTGTGCTACCCCGAAACACTGACCAATATTTATTTCTGGTATGGAGATTTTCTGCCTAATGAGAATCCAAAATATCAAATTAAAGCAACTTCGGTTGAAAACGTGTGTAAAGTCACCAAAACACCGAATAATTGAAGTACCGCTCTACACCGTAACAAAGACCCATATTGATATTTTTTTAATGAAAATCCAAAATATAAAATTAGAACCAATTCGGTTGGGACTACCCTAAAAAGAACATATATATCCCATTTTCAATACCAAACATGCTAAAATTATTAGTAACTAGCGGACCCGGCAAACGTTGACTTGCCTAGCAATATTTATACCTTACACCATAAACTGGAGTGTACAGATCCTGGACCTTGATATTTATCAGAGCAGACATTACAGTACTGAATATCTTATTGCTATTTTTGCATTCTAAAGTTTCGATGGATATACATTTTGAATTCGTGGGAAAAATTAAATTTATTAAACATATAAGTTTGACTTCCGGAATTAATAACATTTTCCCAAATATATTTATAAGACTTTCTCATAACGGTAGCCCAATGTTAAATTAGCTTTTTTACCCTCCACTATTTAAGGTAGAGATTTGAAAATTGCACATACATTACTACTGCTCATATTATTCACTTTTTAGGGTAGATCCCATTTAACGGTGCCCCCAATAGTTAAAAGAATTGCTTATAATTTACTATTAGTGATACTTATTGGGCAGAAAATCTCACTACATGTATAATAGTTATCCACATTTTTCGATGCTGTGGGGGATTTGGGCACGTTTTTAAATCTAATCAACAGCAATTTGAATTTGGTTGTTTAATTTGGTAGAATGAATCCTACTAAAAATTTTCAGTGTTGGCCAATACTTTGAGGTAGCTTCCATATAAAGGTGTCAAATCTTCCTACCAAGTTTCCGGTTAGCGCATATATAATGGTATCGCCCATTGTTCAATGTGGTGTTAAATCTTCCTACCAAAAATTTATATATATTCCATTCCCATACTGAAGGGTAAAACACATTTTTTGTGTAAAATATTAAATTTATGTTAAAGTTTTGATACAC
>NW_026884906.1:0-57782 GCF_032173495.1 Musca vetustissima | reverse complement strand
TGGATGGGCCTTGAAAAAATATTCTTTAAAAAATCCACGCCTTGTTGGATGGGCCTTGAAAAAATATTCTTTAAAAAATCCACGCCTTGTTTGGCACTTGAAAAAATATTCTTTAAAAAATCCACGCCTTGTTTGGCACTTGAAAAAATATTCTTTAAAAAATCCACGCCTTGTTTGGCACTTTAAAAAATCCACGCCTTGTTTGGCATTTGAAAAAATATTCTTTTAAAAATCCACGCCTTGTTTGGCACTTGAAAAAATATTCTTTTAAAAATCCACGCCTCGTTTGGCACTTGAAAAAATATTCTTTTAAAAATCCACGCCTTGTTTGGCACTTGAAAAAATATTCTTTTAAAAATCCACGCCTTGTTTGGCACTTGAAAAAATATTATTTTAAAAATCCACGCCTTGTTTGGCACTTGAAAAAATATTCTTTTAAAAATCCACGCCTTTTTGAACCCTTAAAAATATTCTTTAAAAAAGCCACACCTTTTTTGACCCTTGAAAAATTTATAAAATCTCTAATAGTCCCCTGAAAAAAAATCCAATATTTCTTCCCTTATCAAATCCTACCATAAATTGCATTGTCATTGCCAAGTATCCGAATTTTAACTTATCACCCGGCGGCATGAATGTGGTCATCATCAGGCATACACACACAGCCATAAAACCGAATTATCCTTGTAAACTCAACAACAATGTCAAAGGAAACTCCGTATGACATGAAAACAAACATATGCAGAATATTGAATGACATTCAGATACACAGACCGGCTATAAGGCGTAGCAAAATTTTCGACAACAATCAGTGCAATCGTCTATGGTTCTTATGAAATCGTATCCTACTTTTATTGATCTGTAATACAATTGGCAATGTGTAGCAACTAATTTACATATGTATATGAGGCACAAATGAACACTCACTCATACAAACACACACGAATACATACAATCATACATATTATCAACTGCATATGAGAGGGAACAATATGTTACCACAATAGGCATTGTAGGAATAAAGAAGCCTTGGATATGTGATAGGAAATATTAGGGTGGAGAGAATACCGTGAGGTCTTCTACGGAGATGAGCTCTTCTATGGGGAAGAAGACATTGAGCTCCTCTGTGAAGAAGAAAACATTGAGAAAGAAGATCTTCAGCTCTTCTATGGACGAGGAAGACCTTCAGCTCTTCTATGGACGAAGAAGACCTTCAGTTCTTCTATGGACGAAGAAGACCTTCAGCTCTTCTGTGGACGAATGAGACCCTCAGCCCCTCAATGAATGAAAACCATGAAACCTTTGATGTAAATAAGAACTAATAGCTCAAAGTAATCATTGGAATTTTATTATCTTTGTTTTTCGTCCCACCCCAATGTCTATTAACTCTATTAATGTTCAATTTAATGTGATTGCTACCACAATTTCATTCATTGTTCGGTGATAGTTGTCACATGCATATATGGCATACATACGCAGATATGCCAAAGTATTGATGTTGGAACTGTGTGATGAGGATGATGATGATGTTGTTATTGTGAATGAAAAATGTGGTATGCCAATGCTTTGATGATCAGAGAATGTTACAACTGTTGTCTGCCTGCTGCAGGCGTCAATTTCTGCTGACAAAAATTGCGAATATTTCATTGAAGAAAATTAAGTTTTTCTTTATTTAACAACACAATGGCAATTTTCAAACTGGTTGCATTTAAAGTAAATAGCTGTGGAAAATTTGAAATTAAATGGGAATAATGGAGGCAGACATTATGTCTTAGAAGGGCTTGAGGATTTTCTCATAGAATAGTTTAATATCTTCCGGTATATAGAAATGTTCATAAAATACTTTTCATATAAGACATTTGTCCCTCTCATAAAATATATTCGGTTTTTATTCTCCAAAGAGTGTTCAATGCCCTCTTTAAAGAAGAGATCTATGTCTTCTTCATAGAAGTAATGTAGACCTGATTCCCTATAAAAGTTCTCAAGGATTTTTTCGACATATGAAAGCTGATGGCCATCTTCAGGATAAATGGGCAACAATTAAATTGTACCATCTGCAATGGCTTTAATATTGCATATTGTGCAACATAAAAGACCGCTAGGAGAAAAATATTGTAATATAGGTTCAAGATTTCACATAACACCAAATTAAGAGCCCCCATCTGGAAGATTTTGGTATCTCAGAGGATATATAAAAATATACTTGTAATATAGGTCAATAGGTCCTTCCATAAATATATAGATTTTTTAGAAATCCTTCCTTTATCCATAGGATTCCTGAACAACTTATAATAAAATAACTTTATATGAGTTCCTTTTTTACCCTCCACCATAGTATGGAGAGTATATTAATTTTGTTTTTTTCCGTTTGTAACGCATCGAAATAATCATTTCTGACCCGATAAAGTATATTTATTCTTCATCAGCCTAAACTTCAATGACGAATCACTCTAGCATCTATGCGAATTGAAATAGATCGTCAAAATTTTACATAGAGTCGTCTGCAGGCATGTCAAGTTCGAAGATGGGTTATATCGATCCACAATAGGCATAGCTCCCATATAAGGGTTCCCCCCATTTTCCGTATTTTGAGATTCTTGAGCGCGATTTTCAACTGAATTCGCTGAAATTTGGTATATTGGCTTGTTATTGGATACCAAATTTCCCCACTAAAAATATAGGTCAATTTTTTTCTGATAGCATCCATATAACGGTACCCCCAATTTACGGTATTTTGGGGGGTTTTAAGTGCGGCTTTCAACCGAATAAAAATTATAAATTTATGTAAATTTTTACGGATAGACCCCCCTAAGCTTACCCACAATTTTATTTCTTGAGCGCGTTTCTCAACTGAATTCGCTGTAATTTTGTATTTTTTAGTTGCATAAGGTCGCATATAACCCCTTTTTTATACCCTTCTCTAAACTATGATACAGGGTATTATGTCTTTGTGCATATATCCGTCCGTCCGCCTGTCTGTCCATGTATTTTTGTTAACAAAGTACAGGTCACATTTATTATCCGATTTAGATGGAATGTGGTGCATGCCACTTATTTGGCCCAAGGACAAACTCCTTTGAAATTGAAGAAAACCGGTTCAGATTTAGATAATGCTCCCATATATAAATGCGTCCGATTTTATGTAAATGATTCACCAAACTTCTAATATTGGTCCGACTGAAACAGAATTTTGCACAGAATACTGAATTAGGTCTAGATTGATATCTGCCAAGTTTTATTGAAATCGGTTCAGATTTAGATATAACTACCATATATAGTTTCATCCGATTTTATGTAAATGGAGCACTATACCGTCAATGTTGGTCCAATTGAGACAAAGTTTTGCATGGAGTACTGAATTAGGTCTAGATTGATTTATGGGAAGTTTTGTTGAAATCGGTTCAGATTTTGATATAGCTACCATATATAGTTTCATCCGATTTTATGTAAATGGAGCATCATAAAGTCAATGGTTTCAGACTGAGACAAACTTTTGCATACCGTATTGAAATTACGACAGGTTGACATCCGTGAATTTTTGTTGAAATAGATTTCAGATTTAGATGTTGATTTTATATAAATTTTTTCCGATTTTGTTCTATATTCAGGAAATGTAGCAGCGGGTATGGAATTTAGTTTAAAATTCTTCGATTAAGTTTGAAATCGGTTCAGATTTAAATATAGCGCACATATATACGTTAGTCCCTTTTTATGTAAATGGTACACCAGATTCTGCTCTATTTGCACGATATTTTGCTGTCTAAATCGGTTACGTATAGCACGCACAGAAGCTATTTATTGCTTCTATGCAAAAAACCTTTCATACCCAAATGGATGCGACATTTTGAATACTTAAACTAGATTTTGAATACTTAAATTAAAACCAGTAAGGAAAGTAGTAAAGTCGGACGGGGCCGACTATATGATACCCTTCAGAACTTTCGGTATATACAACAGATGAAACTCAAAAGACGTCGAATTTTTAAAGGACCAGGGACAAAATTATGAAAATCTATCATAAGCGTATATATATATATATATAAATCGAATCCGATTTGAACTAAATTTGTCACACGTTATGTTATAGTAACTTCAGTACGTAGAGCAAAATTTTGTGCGATTGGACCCATCATGGTAAGGCATTTAAAAACAACTTCTAGGATATTCTAACTCCAGTACGTTGTGTAAAGTTTGTGTCAATTTTGTGTAAAATCGGATGACACCATTTACATTAAATCGGACGAAAAAATATATGGGAGCTATATCTAAATCTGGACCGATTTTCACGAAACTTAACACACATCATTCTAGACATAATTTAGTACGCTGTGCCAAATTTCGTGCAATTCGAAAGATATGTAGGGACTTTGGTGCACCATTTACATAAAATCAGACGAAAATATACATGGGAGCTATATCTAAATCTGACCCGATTTTCTCGAAACTTAGCACACATCATTCTGGTCCCAATTCAATGCGCTATGCAAAATTTCGTGCAAATCGAAAGATATATAGAGACTTTGGTGCACCATTTACACAAAATTGGACGAAAATATACATGGGAGCTATATCTAAATCTGAACCGATTTTTCCCAATGTCAATAGGTTTCGTCCTTGGGCCAAATGAGTGAGCTGTGCCAAATTTCATCCAAATCGGATCATAAATGCGACCTGTACTTTGTTTACAATTTAACACCAACAGACGGACAGACGGACGGACGGACATGCATAAATCGACTCAGAAAGTGATTCTATGCATATTCTCAAAATGAACCATGTGTCTATCTCGTTTCCTTTTGCCTGTTACAAACATATGCTCAAAGACATAATACGCTGTACCACAATCTAGGCCTTCTGTAGTCCCACTTTCAAGTCCATAGTGTCCTTTCTAAGAATCTATTAAGATCATGAGGATATAGTTAAAACCTGATATAACCATTCATATATTTTTAATACAAATCAGAAGTGTTTTATACAGAAATATATTGCAAATTCGACCCATCTCAATACACACACTCATTTGCACAAGTGCACTCCACTTGTGTGTGTAAATACACAAGTGGGTATGGGTGTTAAACATACAAGAGTATTCCTGTTAATATGTTCCCTCAACCATCGATCCCCTTTCCTTCCTTCCCTTCTAGCACTTCAGCCGAAAATTTCAATTGAGAATTTTCAATTGTATCTGTTGCATTCACACGCTGTTTTGCGTGTGTGGCTGTGAGTGCATATGTGTGTGTGTGTGCTAAACCAAAGAACGCCAACAAGATATGTAGACGTGAAGCTATGACAATAATTCTGCGGATGTTGCGGATTGGGATGCGATGTTTTGTTGCATGTCTGCTGGCAGCAGCAATGACAACAACAACTACGACGATGACGAGGATGTTGATGACGATGCGGATGATGGAAATGCCTGCCGACTATTACGACAATATTGTGAAGGGTGCCTTTTTGCATTTCCCATGGAAAAATAGTAGTAGCATCGGCAACGAAAACAACAACAGCAACAATATGGCAGGATGCATGAATATGTGGTGGAAATTATGTCAAGTAACAAAACAGACTACGACGACGATGACGACGACAACGACAATGGCATTGCTCAAACAATTGAAATGCGAAATGTATTTCACAATTTTAATCGATTTTATGATGTTGCATTCCGTTCGCTCGTTCGTTGTTTTTGGCGTTATTCTCCTGTTGCTTTTTTATTGTTGTTTATGTATTTTTATTTTATTTTTTCCTTTGATGATCATCATCGTCATTTCTGCTTACTCAGTGTGTGAAGTGTAAATTAAATATTTTAACAATAAAATTGTTATTCGCTGTAATGCATCACATAAAAAAAAAACACACACACAAACACTCTCTGCGAACATTTTAATTAAAATAAATCTGTTTTTTTTACGTTACGAAAAAGAGGAGAAAGTGTTTTTTATTTTCGTGTTTGTGTTAAAATAACATATTTTTGTAATTGTCAGCTGCTAACAATTGAATGATATTTCATTGAAATATAATTTATTAGATAGATTTTCCATAGCCTCTACCATATGTATGGAGGGTATATTAATTTTGTCATTCCGTTTGCAACATCTTAAAAATTCGTCGGAGACCCAATAAAGTATAGAACTATTTTGATCGAATAAAATTTGTCTAGGTATGTCAGAGATTCGGGTTCATTGAGGCTAACCTATCTTGCAGAAAATAGTTGATATACGCAAGCTACTATTTGTATGTCAGCACTAATTTGTATGTCTACACTAATTCAAGAATGTCCCTAGAAATTTTCAAGTGAAAATCTCAAGAACTCTTTAAGATATGGCCGATTTATTGTGTCAGCATCAAGTGACGGCTGAAGGGCCTCTCAAACTTTAAGCGCGTATTTCTCCCAACATTGGTTTTGCGAAAGGCGGGCACGATAACTCAAAAACTAATAACCCAATCGATTCCAAATTTTTACACGTTTCTCTGTGAGTGTATAGCTATCGTATGAGCTAGGATAAAGCCAATCTGTGAAGATGAAGATACTTATTTTTAACTTGGTTTGTGGCCAAAAATCGGCAATTTTCCAAAAATATTTTTTTCACTTTTTTGTTTCGAAAATTGTTTTTCATTTAGAAGATTTTTCAACCAAAGAAAATTAGAGCCGTCTAAATAGATTAAGATAGATCACCAACATTTAGCATAATAGCCCATTATCGGTCCACGTTTAGACATAGCTCCCACATAACTTACTTACTTAGCGGGTTTATTACAGAACGGTTGTTCCATAAGCCGAGCTTAAAAAAGATTTCCAAGCGCAAAATCCACCAATTTGGAAGACCACGTTCCAAGATGTTGTTTCCTACTCCCACATAACGGTACCTTCTAATTTTCGGTATTTTGTCCATATTGAGCAAATTGTTTAATGCAATAACATGTAATTTGGTGTTTTCAGCACATAACCCCATACAACCATAACCCACAATTTTTGGTATTTTTGGGATTTGGAGTAAGTTTTTCAACAGAATTACATGTAATTTGGTATTTGGGACAAGAAATAATCAATACAAAATCTTCGGTATTTTAAGTATTTAGAGCGCGATTTTTTCCAGAATTCGCTGTAGTTTCGAACTTATTGGCCACCAAATATCCCCACTCAATATTGTTCTACTTTCAAGGGTAGCCCCCATATAAAGCTGTCTTCCAATATTAAGCACTTTGGGGAGTTCGAACACGGGTTTCAACAAAAGTGGATGTAGTTTGGTAGCAAATCTTTATTATGATTCCGGCCATTATTCGTTTCGTATGTGTAATATCCCATTTTACAAAGATCCGATTCCATTCCTTTATAAAGAACCCAGAAATTTTTTATAACATCATAGCTCTTAGTCACACTTCCCTAATTCATTCGCTGGAGTATAGTTGCATGTGCTGTAGGAATATTCATTGCATGTAACGGTATTATTTTCTATTTACTTCTACTTTTGATCGAAGTTTGTAATGAAAAGGAATGTCAGATATATACTCCATTCCCACCATAAAGGGACGCATTTCGCGTCTCATCAGGCTTATTAGGTAATATGGACTACAAAGGTCGTTATATATAACAACATCACACAAAACCTACTGCATCTGGTCTAACATCTTAAGGAGGAATCTAGGGAACCAGGAACAAACACAAGTAGATTAAACGTAGGTTATAGAGATGGATTGGCTACATCTTAAGAAAAAATGTATATAGGATAACCAGAATATCGCTTGAATAGAATCCCCAAGGTTCACTAACTCGAGGTCGACCACGAAACACTTGCAAAACCATGGAGATGGAAAAATTACGCCAACTATCCAAGTAAGATGGTGGTGCTTTGTGGAAGTCATATTCTCCCCAGATGAGTAAAATGACAAAAAAATCCTCGTTAAGTTCGTCCGAGCCGAACTTTTTATACCAAAATAGTCCAAATTGTACCAAACTCATTTTAAAAATATGTCAACCATCTCAAAAATTCAGAATATTGGGACTATACCACAATATATCCCATTTGCTGTACCAAACATCCTATTAGTAGTAGCAATGGGTGTGCAAATCTCAAAGCTGTATCTAAAATATTTAGTAGGTAACCAATATCGTGGTACAATATTTTCAATATAAATCGATGATTTTACATAGCACCCATACAATATGAAACAAACATGATTGTTGTAGTTTGCTTTTTTTCGTGTTTTCCTGACTGCAATTTTGTTTTTTTGAATAATCAAAAGGGTGTAAAAAGTTCGGACCAAACACACATTTCGCTGATTGTATTTGTTATACCCTTCACCACACTGTGGTACAGGGTATTATGTCTTTGTGCATATGTTTGTAACAGGCAAAAATAATCGAGTTATACCCATGGTTCCTTTTGGGAATATGCATAGAATCACTTTCTGAGTCGATTTATGGATGTCAGTCTGTCCGTCCATGTATTTTGTTAACAAAGTACAGGTCGCATTTATGATCCGATTTGGATAAAATTTGGCGCAGATCACTTAATTGGCCCAAGGACGAACCCTATTGAAATTGGAGAAAATCGGTCCACGTTTAGGCATAGCTCGCTCCCATATAAGGGTACCCCCAAATTTTCGGTATTTTGAGGTTCTTGAGCGCGTTTTTTAACTGACTTCGCTGAAATTTGGTACTTTGAGTTCTTATTGGATAGCAAAACTCCCTACCAAAAGTTATAAATGAACGTCCATTTTTCGGATATTTTGGGGGTTTTGATCGCATTTTTCGACCGAATTCGCTGAAATTTGGTACTTTGAGTTCTTATTGGGTAGCAAATTTTCCTACCAAAAATTATAAATAAAGGTCCATTTTTTCGGAGAGCCCCCATATAAGGGTGCCCCCAATTTTCGGTATTTTCGGGTTCTTGGGCTCGTTTTATAACTGAATTCTCTGAAATTTTTTTACATTGGGTTCTTATTGGGTACCAAACTACTCCACTAAAAGTTATAAATATAGGTCCAGTTTTTCTGGTAGTCCCCATATAACGGTACCCCCAAATTTTTGGTGTTTTGGGGGTTCTGATCGTATTTTTCGACCGAATTGGATGTAATTTAGTACGTCGAGTTGTTATTAGGTAGCAAATCTCTCCACTATAAATTATAAATATTGGTCAATTTTTTCTGGTAGCCCTCATATAAGGATACCCCCCAATTTTCGGTATTTTGAGGGTCTTGAACCAAATTCTTTTTATACCCTTCACCGCATTGTGGTATAGAGTATTATGACTTTGTGCATATGTTTGTAACAGGCAAAAGGAAACGAGATAGACACATGGTCCCTTTTGATAATATGCATAGAATCACTTTCTGAGTCGATTTAAGAACGAAATTTGGCACAGCGTAACAAATTAGGTCTAGAATGATGTGTGTTAAGTGTCCAGAAAATCGGTTCAGATTTATATTTAGATCTCATATATATTTACGTCTGATTTAAGTCCCTATATATCTCTCGATTTGTACTAAATTTGGCTCAGCGTAATGAATTAGCTTTGCAATGATGGGTGTTAAGTTTCCTGACACCCGGTTCGGATTTAGATATAGCTCTCATATATATTTTCGTCTGATTTAATGTAAATGGTGCACCAAAGTCCCTTAATATCTTTCGGTTTGCACTAAATTTGGCACAGCGTAATGAATTAGGTCTAGATGTGTGTTGTTTCCTGAAATCGGTTCAGATTTAGATATAGCTTCTATATCTGACCAAATGAACAATTTAGTATCGGTTGCAGAATGACGTGTTTATGGTTCCAATTTCATTTTACTGACCCTTTAAAAATGCGACGTCTGTTAGGATTCATCTGTTGAATATACTCAAAGTGGTGAAGGGTATCATATAGTCGGCCCCGTCCGACTTTACTACTTTCCTTACTGGTTTTACTTTATTTTATGACATATTTGTAATTGATGACCAGCTACCAAATATGAATGTGTAGTTTGACACATATTCAATGTTGCAATTGTTGTCACATTTGACGCTTGTTGTAATTAGTTTACATGACATCAATCATTGCAATAAAATATTTATTTTGCGTATTAAAATAAAAATTATGATGTTAGAAAAAAAAATCTATAAATTGAGTCACCTTTATTGAATAATACCGATTTTTTTGTAATGGTTAAAATAATGAAATAAATAAAATATTGCCTAGCAAAATATTTTGAAAGATAAAATTTTCGAGAACGGCACTTTTACTACGTTGCTGTTCAAACATATGGATCACTAGCAAATAAATCCAGAACCTTTAGTCGGCCACACACCTCAAACATGTGCGTTTGATCGGTGTGAAGCTCCTAGCCCACACACGTCAAACGGATCCATTAAACTTTATTTCATATTTATTTTTGAAGCGTGAAGATGGACCGCGATAGTGATGACGGAAAAAAGACGAAGTATTTGTATTTAATATAAATGTATTAAATACTTTTATTTTATTCCGGGAAAAAACATTTTATTTGCCACACAGTAGAATATGTGTAAAAACATAAAAAAATCTTCCAAATACATATGTATTGCATTTGTGCGCTGATACGCACTCCACGAAATTTCTCAACAAATGAGAAAATATCCACACACCAGGCCACAGACGTCAAACATGTGCGCGTCGCACAACGAAAAATTAAAAATTTTTAATTTCTTTCGATCGGTTTGCGCATCGGCAAATCGGTGTGAACACCGTACCACACACGTCAAACATTGCTTCGAATCACACCGATCGAACGCACATGTTTGACGTGTGTGGGCCACTTTACAGGTTTCATAGTTTGAAGATATGGTGCGTATGATTTATGAATCAGTTAATTGATAATTATCATACGCCTTCAGTACCACCCCTTGAACATGAACTATTCCACAATACATGCACTTACTAGTGGTTTGATGCAAAATATGTGGTTGGGCATGTAATTGATGTCAGAATTACTCAAAATGCAATTAAAGGAATTCCACTACATCCTGAAAGAGACTCTTGAAGAAAAAATGTTATCCTTTGATTCAGACTTCATAAATTATCTAGGAGTAAAATAATTTCATGTGCTTGCTTTGGAACTTATTAAGATCTCACCCTGTATCAAATAATTGCCACCTGTGGTTGAGGTTTTGGCATAATAAGATCCTCTCTGAAATCATACGAATTCTGGCTGGCAGAGAGTACTTAAAGCAGTTTCTAATCAGAAGTCATTCTATAAATCGAAGATGGGTTATATTGGTCTACGTTTAGACAGAAGATCTCAAAATCCAAAAACCCGAAAAATAAATGATAAATAGGTATAATACGACTGGTAGCATGTAGTAGTTCCATACTGTTACCCCCGCAGCAGTACATTATTCTGTACTTAATTCAAAATCATAAAGAAATAAATTATTACCCATCACTCACTCGAGTATTGTATTTGTTAATTGTCAGCACACAAAAAAACATTCGCACTAATGAAAATAATTGTTTAATAGCTAACCATTAACATTCGTAGCAATTCAGTTAATTTTTCCCCTTACGGTTATGTTTGCAAATTAGTAGCGTTTTAACGCCATTAACAACACCATCATCAGCATTATCATCATAATCATCCGGCATCCAACATCCCAGCCCACTCATCTTCGTACACCCAAAGGTAAATAAAAGGATTAAAACTCATTTCAAATGGAATGAACAAAAAAGCTGCAAACAAACATCACAGCGCTCACAACGCTAAGAGGATTAAAATGTGAAAAAGTTTAACGGAAGCTAAGTAAAATAAAATTAGTGTTAAAAAAAAACAAAAACTACAAAAAAACCCAAAACATAATAAACACATTAAAAGTGCAATAATTAAGGAAAGTAAATAGCGAATATAATCGGAAGAGGAAGCGGAAGGAAAGATCATGAATATTGAAATATAAAAAAACGTTTAAGCAGGTAATTGAATTCAATGGGAACACAAAGAGAGCTTTGTTCAATAAATTATACCTATTTGTGTTTCCATTGAATTCAGCAACGAATAAGAAAATAACGTCCACGCCTAGTTTGGTGCTGGAAAAAATATCCTTTCGAAAATCCACGCCTAGTTTGGTGCTGGAAAAAAATATCCTTTCAAAAACCCACGCCTCGTTTGGTGCTGGAAAAAATATCCTTTCAAAAATCCACGCCTTGTTTTGTATTGGCAAAAATATCTTTTCAAAAATCCACGCCTCGTTTGCTGCTGGAAAAAAAAAACATTCTTTAAAAATTCACGCCTTGTTTGGTCATTGACATAAATATTCTTTAAACCTGTAAGGAAAGTAGTAAAGTCGGACTGGGCCGACTATATGATATCCTTCACCACTTTGTATCCTTACAATTGCATGTTAATGTTCCCTCGAAGGAACATTCTCATATCTTTCTGCAACCTATGATAAATTTCATTTCATTCGGGCAGATTTAGAGTCGTCTGCGTACAATGGGACAAGTTTAGCAAAATTGATACACGGCATACCGAATATGTCGCACTGTTAAAATTTAATCTCAATCAGACACCCATTCGAAATACATATGGAAGCAATGGCTGCACCAATTTCAACAAAACACAATAACACCATTTAAATCTGAATTTGATACGTTGTGCAAAATTTCGTGTTAATCGGAAAACATTAGGATGTGCTGCACCATTTATGTAGAATTTGACGAATATATGTGTGTTTATGTGGGAGGTATATCGAAATCTGAACCAATTTTCCCGAAACTTACCACACACCATTCTTGACTTAATTCAGTACGCTAAGCCAAAATTCGTAAACATCGAAAGATATATAGGGACTTTGGTACACAATTTATATGGGAGTTTTATCTAAATCTAAACCGATTTTAATGAAACTTAGCACACATTATTATAGACGCAATCCAGTACGCTTTGCCGAATTTCGTGCAAATCGAAAGATACATAGGGTCTTTGATGCACCAATTACCTCAAATCGGATGAAAATATATATCGAAGCTATATCTAAATCTGAACCGATTTTTAAGAAACTTAGCATTTCGTTCAATCGAATGATTTTTAGGGACTTTGGTGCACCATTTACCTAAAATCGAGCGAAACTATATATGGGAGCTATATCTAAATCTGAACCGATTTTCACGAAACTTTGTACACATCATTCTAGACTTAATTCAGTATGCTATGCCAAATTTCATGCAAATCGACAGATATATAGGTACTTTGGTGCACCATTTACCTTAAATCGGACGAAGATATATATGGGAGCTATATCTAAATCTGAACCGACTTTCACGAAACTTAGCACACGTCATTCTCGACCTAATTCAGTACCCTATCCCAACTTTCGAGCAAATTGAAAGTTATATAGGGACCTTGGTGCCACATTTATCTTAAATCGGACGAAAATATATATGGGAGCTATATCTAAATCTTTACCGCTTTTCACGAAACTTAACACACATCATTCTACTCGCAATTCAGTACGCTGTGCCAATGATTTATGATTTCACGAACATTTGTACACATCATTCTAGTCCTTATTCATTACGCGCTGCCAAAATTCGTGCAAATCAAAAGATTTCTAGGGACTTTAGTGGACTGTTTACCTAAAATCGGGCGAAGCTATATCTGCACCGCTTTTCACGAAGCTTAACACACATCATTCTACTCTCAATTTACTACGCTATTCAAAATTTTGATGTGCCAAATTTCACGCAATTCGAAAGATATATACGTACTTTGGTGCACCATTTATCTTAAATCGGACGAACATATGTATGGGCTATATCTATATCTGAACCGACTTTCTGGAAACTTAGCACACATCATTCTGGACCTAATTCAATACCCTATGCCAAATTTCGTGCAAATCGGAAGTTATATAGGGACCTTGTTTCCCCATTTACCTTAAATCGGACGAAAATATATAAGTGAGCTATATCTAAATCTGAGCCATTCTCTTCAATTTCAATTTCATTTCAATTTCGTCCTTGGGCCAAACAAGTCACTTGTGCAAAATTTTATCCAAATCGGATCATAAATGCGACCTGTATTTTGTTTACATTTAACGTCTAAGACGGACGGACGGACATGCATAAGTCGACTCAAAAAGTGATTGTATGGATATTCTCAATAGGAACCATGTGTCTATCTCGTTTCCTTTTGCGTTTACATCTGCACAAAGACATAATACCCTGTGCCACAGTGTGGTTAAGGGTATAAAAAGTGTCAGTCGGTGTTGCCGATAGATATATACCCCCAAGCCTATGGTTTGCGAAGTTGTACGGAATTACACACAGATTTTATTATTAGCTTTATATAAGAAATATGTTTTTATCAAAGAGGTTTCGGATTTATTGTTGATAAAATGTTATACAATTTTGACCATTTGTGAAGGATGGAGTGGATTACTGGGTCCCATCTTTAGACTTGATATAGGGTTGGTACAGATAATGTGTTGTGCAAGGTTTAGTTGAAATATGACATTCTATTCGCCTGCTATTGCATTTATAAATATTGAAAATGTTGACCCTTTGTGGGGGAGGTACCAGGAGGTGTGGTCCCATCTTCGGACTTAATCTAGACTTCGTAATGATAATGGGTTGTGCAAAGTTTGGTTCATATTGGGCGTTCCATTCGCCTGCTATTGCATTTATAAATATTGCAAATTTTGACCATTTGTGGGAGAGTTACCAGAAGGAGAGGACCATCCCATCTTCCTTCTTGATCTAAGCTTGGTAAAGATAATTGGTTGTACAAAGTCTCGTTAACAACGGATAGTCCGTTTGCATGTTATTTTAAATAAATTTTTAGCACAATTTTGACAATATTGTGGGGGAGTGGACCAATGGGTCCCATCTTCAAACTTGATCTAGGCTTGGTAAAGGCAATAGGTTGTACAAAGTTTCGTTCAAAATGGACATTGATATTGGTATTATTAAATTGAAAATTTTGACCCTCTGTGGGTTTGGTTCAAAACGGACATTCTATTAGCTTGATATTGGTATTATAAATATTGCAAATTTTGACCCTCTGTGGGGGAGGTACCAGAAAGATTGATTTGGTAAAGATAATTGGTTGTACAACGTTTCGTTAAAATCGGATAATCCGTTTGCATAGTATTATAAAATTAATTTTTAGCACAATGTTGATCATTTTGTGGGGGAGGTACCAGAAGGTGTGGACCGATATACCCCATCTTCGAACTTAAACTAAGTTTGGAAGAAATATTAAGATGTGCAAAGTTTGAATGAAAGCCTTCGAGAGTTATCGTGCGCACCAGCCAGCCAGACAGACAGACGAACAACGGACGGACATGTGAAAATCGACTCTAAAATTTCTGAAACGGAATTGGTGTAAAGAATCATGGGGTCTAAAACCAATGTTTCGATGTGGCATATTTTACGGTATCAAAGGCTGGTATAAAAATCCAGAACATATTTGGCTGTTAGTCTAATATATTACCTCGTGACATATAATGACATCATCTCTTTAGGGGCAACACCAACCTGTCTTAGATTTAATACATTAAATGGCAATAACACAAATCCAGGCAATTAAACATTTATTTAGCCATAAATTTGTCGAAATAAAAATACAAAAAAGGAGAACATTATTGTTGTCGTTATTGTCCTGGTTAACATGATACCAAGGAAATGTTTTTTTTTTTTTTTTTGCTATGTGTCGTGCAGACACCAAAGCAGAAGTTTAACAATAAATACCAATGTATCAGGGAATAATATAGCCTATTAAAACGAAAGGAAAAACATATATATGTCTTTCTCGAAAATCATATAAAAAGTCCAACGGCATTTTCCCACACATGGGGGTTAGTACCAAATATTTCGAAAATGATTTAGAAAACAAGACATTATTTATTAAATAAAAAATCTCAAAACATTTTTATAAATAAATTGTTACATTGAAAATTTTTCTAAATTTTTATTTTCCCGTATTTATCATACCACCCTCCTTTTGCAGCTAATAATATAACAAATATTTTGTCACAAATTTCTTTTATATGTATGTGACACACATAAAAAAACGTTTGTTTCGAAGGTTAAATAAAGCGATTATATGTTAGTAAATATATAAATAAAAATATCGTATCAGGCTAAGACTGACACAGATTTCAACAAAAACACACACGCAAACGAACATACAAGAACACCTTACTTTTCAAAAACTACCTACCCTCTATTTCTAAACAAATATTGTATCTAAAGAAACTGCAAACATATACACACACTCAAACTTAACATAATATAAATACATAGCTGAAGACATTTTGAGTTTTCAATTAGGAATGTGAGTATTTATCATTGATTGAACTTCAATTTTATAAATCCAATGGAAAATATGTATGTGTCTGTGTGTGTGTGTTTGCATTTATTAATATGTTCATAATCCTACTAAATCACAAGTCATTGATTAAGTGGCTGATTGACTTACTATATTATTAAAGGTCAGACAAAACTTTAGAGACTAGAAAAGATAAAATAAAACCAGTAAGGAAAGTAGTAAAGTCGGACGGGGCCGACTATATGATACCCTTCACCACTATGGGAATATTAAATAGGACAATTAACATGAAATTGGATGAACTAAAATATGTGATATTTATCTAAATGTGAATCAACTTAGATCAATCTATAAGCATATCATTTGTTTGTTGCAATGGGACAAATGTTGGGCCGTTGGGCTATGTCTGTACTTCTAGGAAACGCAATTACGTTATTCTATGCTCAATTATGTACGTTGTGCAAAATTTCATGTCAATCTGACAAACACCATTTGCACCGTTTACTTAAAATCGGACGAAAATATATGTGTAATCTATATCCAAATATGAACCGATTTCAACGAAACTTGTCACAGGTTGGGTTATACTAATTTCAGTACGTTTTGTTCCTATCGACCTTGGTGCGTCAATTACTTAAAACCAATCGATCTATGCAATATTAGAACTTTGGTACATTAAATCTGACGGAAATATATATATCTTAATCTGAACCGATTTTGACGAAATTTAGTACACATCACTAAAGGCTCAATTCAGTACGTTATGCCAAGTTTCGTGCAAATTGAAAGATATATAGGGACTTTGGTGCACCATTTACATATATATCGGACGATTTTGAACTATATATATGGAAGATATATCTAAATCTGGACCGATTTTCACAAAATTTAATAGACATCACTCAAGGCTCAATTCAGTACGTTATGCCAAGTTTCGTGCAAATCGAAAGATATATAGAGGGACTTTGGTGCACCATTTACATAAAATCGGACGAAACTATATATGGGAGCTATATCTAAATCTTGACCGATTTTCACGAAACTTGGCAGACATCACTCTAGGCTTAATTCAGTACGTTCTGTCATATTTCGTGCAAATCGAAAGATATATAAGGACTTTGGTGCACCATTTACATAAAATCGGACGAAACTATATATGGGAGCAATATCTAAATCTGGACCGATTTTCACGAAACTTTGCACACATCATTCTATATTTAATTCAGTACGGTGTGCCAAATTTCGTGCAAATCGAAAGATATATAGAGGGACTTTGGTGCACCATTTACATAAAATCGGACGAAACTATATATGGGAGCTATATCTAAATCTTGACCGATTTTTCCCAATTTCAATAGGGTTCGTCCTTGGGCCAAATAAATGAACTGTGCCAAATTTCTTGGATCAGACATCACTCATAGGCTCAATTCAGTACGTTCTGTCAAATTTTTGCCTGCAAATATAAAAAATATATTCGTAAACTTAACACACATCATACCAGACTTATATAAGGACTATAAAAAGTTGGTGCACCATTTACATAAAATATATATGGAAGCGATCTATATATGGGAGCTATATCTAAATCTGAACCGATTTTTTCCCAATTTCAATAGGGTTCGTCCTTGGGCCAAATAAGTGAACTGTGCCAAATTTCATCCAAATCGGATCACAAATGCGACCTGTACTTTGTTTACAAAAATACATGGACAGACGGACGGACAGACGGACATGCGTAAATCGTTACTCAGAAAGTGATATATATGCATATTCTTTCAAAAGGAACCATGGGTCTATCTCGATTATTTTTGCCTGTTACAAACATATGCACAAAGACATAAAATATATTCGTAAACTTAACACACATCATTCCAGACTTAATTTAGTACGCTGTGCCAAATTTAATAGCACTCGGAAAATTCAGCCTCCACGAAGAAACAGCCGACAACGGCATGAGGTTGATTAACTTTCCGGAAGCAAAAACATGGTAGTTAGCAGCACCAGATTCAAGCATCTCGATATACACAAGGCCACCTGGATTTCTCCTGATCAAGCAACGAGAAATCAAATTGACCATGGTGTGATAGACGCAAGGCATTCGTCCAGTGTTTTAGACGTTCGATCGATACGAGGAGCGAATATAGACAGACAGTAGCAACACGTAATGTGATGGAGAATTATCGGGAGAAAAAGAGAGATGAGAAACGTATTTTCAGAAAAAAAGAAGAATGAGCGTGAGCAAATCGTGATGTACAGAAGTCAGAATGAAGTCCGGAAATTTTGCCAACGAGTATAACACCAAATCGAAGGTTTTGTTGCAGGCACATCCTCTTGTATAGATGAAGAAGGAAACCTGGTGATACAGACAGCGTGCTGATGATCTGGAGGGAGCATTTTGAAAAACTTCTGGTATCAAATAGTAGCGGTGAAGAGCATACCCCAGAACCAATAATAGATGACGGTATATAGTGTATATCACCTAGCCAAGATGAGGTCAGAATAGCAATCAATCGGCTGAAGAATAATAAAGCAGCAGGAGGTTTACAAACCAAACTATTCGAGACTGGTGGTCAGATGCTGGTAAGGAGCATGTACTAGCTGATTAGTACAATTTGGCTAGAGGAAAGCATGCCCAATGATTGGAAGCTCAGCATCCTGTGTCCCGTGCACAAAAAAGGAGACAATGCGATATGTGCCAACTATAGAGGAATAAGTCTCCTTCCCATCGCATATAAAGTGACATCAAGCGTGCTATGTGAACGACTGAAGCCAATGGTCAATGATATTATTGGACCGTACCAATGTGGCTTCAGACCTGGCAAATCCACCATAGACCAGATTTTCACTCTGGGTTAAATCCTGGAAAAGTCCCACGAAAAACACATCGACACATTCGGCACTTATTCGTTGACTATAACGCCGCATTCAACAGTCCTACCCGAGGAGTTTAAAGCCATGTCTGCGTTTGACATTCCTGCAAAATTAATTCGGCTAGGCAGGATAACTTTAACTGGCGCAAGATCAGCAGTTAAAGTCTGAAAGGACCTGTCGGAGCCAATTAATACCGAACGAGGATTCAAACAAGGTGGCATTTTGTCATGTGACCTTTTTAACATCCTGAAAAGGTCATACGTGAGGCAAAGGTGAACAGAAATGGCACTCTGTACACCAAACAAAACATATTACTCGCCTACGCCGATGACATCGATATAATGGGTCGAACATTGAGAGCGGTAACCTTTAAATTGAGAAGGAGTCTGCCAAAGTGGGTTTGGCAGTAAACGGCGAGAAGACCAAGTGGATGGTATGAACGCACAAGACGTCCAGTAGACTTGGACCAACTTTGGAACTTGAGAACTACAGCTTCGAGGTAGTCAAAGATTTTATATACCTTGGTACCGCCATAAATAAAGCTAATCAAATTCGGATAGTGTTGGCCAATAGATGCTACTATGATCTGAGTAAGCAACTCAAAAACAAGGCCACCTCCCGCCAGACCAAACCCACACTCTACAAGACGCTGATACTACCCGATGCCCCAAAAGGCATATAAAACCGAACCAGCTTATGGTGCACGCAGAAGGGAAGGCCACAAATAAGATGGAGAGATCAATTGGAAGACAATATTGCAGTATATGATCTTTCAAACTGGAAAAACTGCGCAGAAGACCGACGAGCCTGGAAATCCTTTTTAAGCTCGGCTTATGGAACTAAAGTTCTGTCACAAGCCAGCTAAGTAAGTAACATGTCCGGCAATTATAATGGAGTGCACACCATTATGAAATCAAAATTATTTTCTGTGGTATACATTCAATGTTCTTTTCAAAATTGTAAATTAAGTTTAAATGCAGCTTCGAGGATTCGAGAAATTCGATGCAGAATTTTTCGAGAAACAAATAATTCTTTCAAACGCATATATTCATATTGTGAAACACGATGGGATAAGAATCTATAGAAGAGATAGTAGAATCGTTGAAAAAATGTTCCTTCGAGGAAACACTGACATGAAATCTTTAGGATACACATGTAGATTATACCCAAAGTGGTGAAGGGTCTCCTATACTTTTCTCTTCCTCCTGGTTTTTGTTGTCTTATACGAGGCGTGGATTATAGACGGGATTTAAAAAATGAATTTTACAGCCCCAAAATAGGCGGATATTAAAAAAATTTCAAGCCCGAAAATAGGTGGGTATTAAAAAAATTGCAATCCACACTACTTGTAATTACTGACCCACAAATTGAATATATAACATGAATTTTCTTAATTTTTATTCGAACATTACAATTTTGAAAAATTATATTCACTTTTAGAAAAGTGCAAATTGAAGAGAATATTGTCCCATAACGGCATCACACCAAGCTGTTGCCTTTAAATTCTAAAGACCTTGAAATTAAATATATTTTTACTATTTAAATATATCCATAGCTTTGTTTTAAGTTCTCCAACACAAAATCTATCTCTTCTTATCGCATAATTATTGTACTAAAATAGGATTGGAATTAAACACCCTCGCCCATCTATGAGTGGTGGTTGGGGGATGGAATAGAATTTTTCGTGTCGAGGTTACCTTTCGGCTTGCAGTTACATTTTGTGTTATTTTGTTTTTCCATACTCTATGGTGTTGATGTTGCTTTTATCCTGCACACATTTTTCGGACATTGGGGTTTTCCTTCTTTGCTTGATGGTGAGGTTACGAGAGTTCTCCCTCCTAGTTTTTTTTCCTAACAGCCATAGTCTATCAAATTCATTTTATGGCACGAAACATCAAAACGATGAAAGCGGAGAGTAGAATAAAAATTGACTTGCCACCATTGCTGAGCTGTGAATATAAATCATTTCATATTAAATGGGCAGCAGTAGCTAGCTGCTGGCGCTGCTGCTCTATGGATGGCCATAGAGATGGCGGCCATGGCCAGCCAAACCAAGTCAGTCAACAAACGCGTTATGCAAATATGATGTACCTGCCTTTGGCCGGTTGGTCGGTTTAGTTGCTGTTTGAAGGATATGCTAAAAGTCAAACAAACTTTGGTAATGCTGTTTTTTTGTGAGACTAACCACCCCAAACTGCTCCTCTGCCCATCCTATATCATGAATTTAAGTATCCTGCTTGGGGCCAGATACAAAACTGTGGAAACCTCTTTATTATGTTTTCTTCGTTTTTATATAGCAGGAAACATTTTGATATGCTCCATTAAAGTAAAAGATTTTTTGTTTTTCGTTTCGTTTTTCTATCTAGCCACAGAATAACCTCCTGGATGTTTTTTGTTACCCCCACTGTTTAGCCATGATATTCATGTGGCTATTTAGTTTGTTACTCACCAAACTAAAATATTCTTTATAAATCATTTTAATTTAAGATGAACGATGACTGCTATTATGCTCTGTTCAGGTTCGGCTCTGACCCAGCTTTGCTTGGTTAGTTGGCTCATTTGGTCTGTCCCCGTTGCTAGTGGATAGGTGCTGCTATAATCTTAGCCGTTTTTCGTTTTTTTTGTGGCATTTTGCTTCGTATGTTACCTATCCACATACAAGTTGTAGTGCAAACAACAAGAGGATGAGTTTTGCAAACATGTTCAAGATAAAGGACTCAATGAATTATGGTTGTATTTTTTTTTAAACAAAATAAGCAAACCTTGAAGATAATTAAAAATATAATGCTGGAAAACATTGGGGATTTATAATTAAATTTTATTAATTAATTAGACTATAGGGGAATATTAAATTAAATGGTGGGATAATGAGAGGGGAAGAGAATTGAACTTCAAGGTATAGTAGTTTTTTGGAAATTTATCATAACGGGCATACTTCTATGCAGAAAGTTTTATCATAGACCAAAAATAAAGATCCAACCCAATTTTTGGCAATTTGGAGGTTTTAGCCGAATTTACCTACCAAAATGACGCTAATTTGGCATTCGGAGCCTTTGTAGGTGGACAAAGATCTATGATTCCATGTTTTCTGGCTAAGTTTTCGATATTTGGACGGTTTTAGAAATTACTGTAATTTTATATTCCGAATTAGGGGAGGTACTTGTTCAAGGTCCTTTTGTCTAAAATTCATTGATACCCAGAGTGGAATTGTTGTTCATCGAACACATTGGTGCGTATGACGTATTTTCATTTGCTTATAACAATCATACGCCACCAAGGTATTTGCAAAATATTTTTTTTCTGAATGTTGAATAATTTGCAAGAAATCAGAAGGGAAAGTCGGACGGGGCCGACTATAAGATACCCTTCTCCACTATGGTTATGTCCAAGAGATGCTACTAAGAGAATCGGACGATTTTATTTTAAAAGCTATATATGAACCGACTTAAATCACTTCATACATGTCATTCTGCAATCTTTACGAAACTTACTTTCAATCAAGCAGACTTAGAGTTGTGGCGGTACCATTTATACGGACCGGACAGAATTGTGTAAATATGGACCGATTTAAAACAAACTTGACATACATCTCAAAGAAATCAACAAAAACATTAAATGATGATCCGGCAAGACCAAAGGCAACAAAATTATCAACAGTCTAATATAAGGCGTGGATATTTAAATAATTTTATCATTATCTATAACAGGCGTAAATATTTCAAATAATTTTTTGAAGGCCTGGCGTAGATTTTTTTAAATAATTTTTTTTTTAACCAGGTAGGATAGTAGTCGGACAAGGCCGATTATATAATAGCCTTCACCACTTTGGGTATATTCTACATATCTGATATTTATCTGTAACTAAACTGGCTAATATCAATCCCAACACATGTCATTCTGCATATTATTCTAAATTTTGTAAACAGATTTAAAGCAATATTTATACACTCTATTTGGTATGCTTCACTGTTTACAAGATAATATCAATTAGGCACCCATTGATTATTTGGTGTACAATAAACATGAATAGGTTGGAATTATATATGGAAGCTTTGCTAATCTAAATCTGAACCGATTTGTAAGATTAATTTATATTAATTTCCGTACGATGTGTCAATCGCTAAATCTGAAGCGATTTCAAGAAAACTTGACAAACGGAAGGTTATAGTACCTTTAGTACATTGTATAAAATTGTGTGCCAGTCGGCCAAACTTTGGGTCTTTAGTTCATATAAAATCGGAAGAAAATATATATGGCAGCTATATCTAAGTCTGAACCGATTTTCACGATACTAAGCTCACATCATTAATTCAGTATGCTATGCCTTAGTGTTCCATTAACATAAAATCGGACGAACATATATATGCGAGCTATATCTAAATCTGAACCGATTTTCAGGAAACTTAACATACGAAATTCTAGACACAATTCCGTGCGCTACACCAAATTTCGTGAAAACTAAAGGAAATATAGGGACTTTGGTGCACCATTTACATAAAATCGGACGAAGCTATACATAGGAGCTATATATAAATCTGAACCAATTTTCTCGAAACTTAGCGCACATCATTGCCGAACTAATTAAGTAGCCTATGCCAAATTTTTGCAAATCGAAATATGTATAGGGACTTTGGTGCCCCATTTAGCATATATCAGACGAAAATATATATGGGAACTATATCTAAATCTGACCCGATTTTCTCGAAACTTAACACACTTTATTCTAGACTCAGTTCAGTACACTATGCAAAATTTCCTGTAAATCGAATGATATATAGGGACTTTGGAGCACCATTTACATAAAATCGGACGAAAATATATATGGGAGCTATATGTGAATCTGAACCGATTTTCAAGAAAATTTACACACAACATTTTTGTCTCAATTCAGTATGCTATGTCAAATTTCGTCGAAATCGAAAGATATATAAGGACTTTGGTGCACCATATACATAAAATCGGACGAAAATATATATGGGAGCTATACCGAAATTTTAACCGATTTTCCTGAAATTTACCACTCATCATTATAGACTCAATTAAGCACGCAACGCACAATTTCGTGCAAATCGAAGTATATATAGGGATCTTGGTGCACTATTTACCTAAAATCGGACGAAAATATATATGGGAGCTATATCTAAATCTGAACTGATTTTTCCCAAGTTCAAATGAGTTGTGCCAAATTCCATCCAATTCTAATCAAAAATGCGGCCGGTACTTTGTTTACAATTTAACACCAACAGACGGACTGACATGCATAAATCGGCTTAGAAAGTGATTCTATGCATAATATCCTATACCACAGTGTGGTGAAGGGTATAAATACCTAAAATCAATAGGTATCAATATATGGGAGCTTGTCCCAAATACTTTGTAGGGTATGAACTGACAATTTTATGTTCAGAATATCCGCCTATACTATGGTGGTGGAGACATCCCCAAAACGCCAATCAAATCAGTCATGGGGGTTTCTCCCAAAATGGGGCGAATATGATTAATTTTTGGGAGGGAAATTTGTTATCAAGTATTATTACCAAATTACAACGGATTCGGTTGAAAACGCGTGAAACTTGCAGCGAATTCGGTTGAAAACGCGCTCAAACCTTCAAACCGGAAAAACTGGACCTATATTTATAATTTTTGGTGGTGAGATTCGGTACCTAATAGGAACGCAAAATACCAAATTATAGGGAATTTAATATCGAAAATGTCAGAGCATTCTACGGGCGGACTGACATGGCTAGATCGTCTTAGAATTTTGCCTGATCAAGAATGTATATACTTCATAGGGTCGGAAATGATTAATATCGATGAGTTACGAACGGAATGATAACATAAATACACCATTTATTTTAAGTTGTAGTGGAGACATTTGATACCCAGTATGAACGCAAAGTGCCAAATTACATCGAATTCGGTTTAATATCGTACTAAAAACCCCTAAAATATCGAAAATTGAGAGGTAGCCTTATATAGGGGCTACCAGAAAAATTTGACATATATTTATAAGATTTAATTGAGAAATTTGACACCTCATAAGAACCCAATGTACCAAATATTAGCGAATTTGATTGAAAAATGTGGACCGATATAGCCTATCATGCAGACAAAAGAGAACTCTATGCAAAATGTTAGCGATCTATTTCCATTCCTTTAGAGGCTAGAGTGCTTACACCAGACAGAATATTTTGATGGGTTACAAAGGGAAAAAACAAACTTAATTTATTGTCCATACAATGCACTATAGGTCAAATTATCACTTTTTCTGTGCAAAATTAATAGCGGCAACAAAATTATAGTATTCGTCATGAAATTTGGTCCAACTGATTTTCTTTGTTACTACAATTGTTATTGTTGAATTTGGAAGAAATCGGTTTGGATTTGGATATAGCTCCCATATATATTTTCATCCGATTTCAGGTTTAAGATGCACCAAATCGGTAATATACAACGGATGCGATGAAATTTGGTTGTACATTTTGTTTTGAGTCTGCAAATAATGTCGAATTTGGAAGAAATCGGTTCAGATTTGGATATGGTTCGCATATATATTTTCATCCGATTTCAGGCTTAAAATACACCAAATCGGTAATTTACAACGGATGACGACGAAATTTGGTTTGTACGATTTTTTGAGTCTGCAAATAAGTGTGTCGAATTTGGTTCAAAGCGGTTCAGATTTAGATATAGCTCAATATATATGTTCTGTCCGATTTCACGTCTAAGTAACTTAAAACCCACAAAATACATCCGATCATCGTAGAATTTAGTTTGCATGTTTTTTATATGCTAAAAACTCAGAAAATTTTTTTTCAGATCGGGCCAGATTTAGATATAACATCCATATGTATGTTCTATCTGATTTCACGTTTAAACCACGCCAAAATCACAATATACACCCGATCATAACAAAAATCAGAAATGTCTCTGCCAAATTTGATACAAATCGGATCTGATTTCGATATAGATATATATGTTCAATCCGCTTTCAATTTAAATCACTCGTTTGCATTATAACACCATTATAACACCCTTTTGAAAAGTTATATTCTAGAAGGAAAGCTAGAGCTTCATCCGCAGAAAGTGGAATGGACATTTGGGGTTGTTGGGTGTCACGTTTCTCAGTTGAAAGGTCAGTAGCTTATTTTCTTTTACCAAATTCAAAGATTTTATTAGATGCCGTTTTTTCTGAACAATTCTTAAGCAAAAGATGTAAATCCTTTTGTTCACTTAATGTTTGAAAACAGCATCAGTTTTTTTCTTTTTGTTACCTTCTTTTCGCCATATTTCAAAAATATCGATTTTTTTTATACGGAGGTTGTATAGAAAAAGAGGCATTACTCGCAAAACGCAAAAAAATCGCAACATGAAATAAATTGAAAATAACTCATTACTTATCACTTAATTTATGTGCAAAATTTCAAAGAGGTCATATTGGGTAATTTTTTTAAAGTTTACTGAAAGTCAATATATCAAATTACTTTAAAGTCTTCATAGGTTACATGGTTATTTTCAAGTATAGTGTCGCAAACATAAAAATATATAAATATGCTCACTTGTGTCTATATTTTCCATTATAATTATTTATAGTAATTAATTATAGTAAACACAATCGAAATTATACGCACTCAAAGTTGACAAAGCACCACAGAAATATTAGCATATTTATAGAATAAATTATATTGACCGACTTGCACGGCCAGGTGTGTAACGGTACTTCATATATAGCCCTAATAAATATCACGTCTCTCTATTTTGGAGTGTTCTAAATACAAAAACAACAACAACTCGTCAAAAGCGACACTTTGATTTTTTCAATTTTGCACAGAAAAAACGGTCATTTGACCAATAGTGCAATGGTAGAAAGTATGAAAACGGTTCTCCTTTTTCGAACTCTATTTAGAGTGGTTAAAAATAGGACGATGTACAGAGTTGTATTGTTTTTAAAAATGCAAAATTATGACCCTTTGGGAGGGGGTCAGGCTTGGTACAAATATTAGGTTGTGCAAAGTTTTGTTGAAAAGGATTGTACGTTTGCATGATATTACAAAACAATTTTTTAGCAAAATTTTAAGCAAAATTTGGGAGGTTTAGTACTGGACCGATGTTCCCCATATTCGAACATAATTTAAATTTGGAAGAAATGTTACTAAGTCTGCAAAGTCTGGATGAAATTGGTTACTCCCGTCGAGAGTTATCGTGCGCACAAGCCAGACAGACGAACATTTGAAAATTGACTCCTATGCAAAGTATAATGTAACACATTCGCATTCGGATTTCGTATAGCTCTTAATATGTTTAATAGAGATTTAGTTACAGATTTTAATATTCATCGTCCATTATATATCTGTTTCATTCTCATAACACAGGATAGGCTAATTAATGCATATTAATCATAAAAGGTTTCTTTTCTAGATATGCTGCCGTGAAGATACTGAAAGTCCCGATTTAATCGTTTATTATAGAAAAGAAAGTTGTAAGTCTAGACATCGTAGACTTAGTCCAAGTCTTATCATTTGCTTCGAGATTTATTGAAGGAAAATATTATGTCCCAATGTGAGTTGCATCCCCTGCTAACTCGATTTTTTAATCAATCCTATATGTTAATATAAGTATTTCAACGCAGTCATCACCCTCTTGGTTATTCCTCTAACACCAACTACCCAATATTAATTATTTCACTATTTTTTCCAAAGCCCATAATTTATTATTTTATTCCCCCCATCGAATGGTACTAGTTGAAGTCATTGATACTTTCCCCCCATCCCGATCCAGAGAACATTAATTAAAATGTTAACTTCTATATAACATTTGCGGTCTGTAACTTGTCTAATTGTCAATTTTAGATTACATTGTCAAAATCAGCCGCTGACTGACACACTGACATCGTGTGTCAATAATGAAAAATAAATTATCTTTGATGATCTGTGGTTATTTAGGAGGGTGGATGGAAATGAATAAATTAATGATAGATGGGATTAAAATTAGTAAGGGTGAAATAAATTTATTCAAAACTAAGTGTTCGAGGGAATAATAGGATAAAATAATTTTGGTTCCTCTAAATGTTACTTCTAGATCCAAATTTTTTTTATAATATTTGAATACATTTTGTGGGGGTGACTTCATTCAGGTATGTGCGTCCGTTTTATCTGGCTGAGAGGTTTGGATAAATAAATATTTTTTGAGTATACATTTAGATTTTTCAGGTATATGGCTGTACATATTTAAACAAATCATTATATCAAGGTCGGTTAGGCTTTAACACTTCCCTTTTGTAATAAAATATCGGGGTATATTGGTCATCGTTTTGGTACAGGACTCATATATATTCACAATGACTGTATTTGTCATTCTCTTTGGAAAGTTTTTTCTTATTTTTTCTCCGACTTCAATATTAAAGTCGTTTTGTTTAAATTGTTTAAATTCTATTTCACTAAATCCCAACAAACATCGTTCCAGTTCTAAATCATTAAATCGAAAACCAACTAAAGTGAACTTGAGTTGTTGTTTTTGTTTTGTGGAATATTGTTGACATCATATTGAATATTCAACGAAACAATTGACCATGATTTTTTTCGGAATACATTTACAAATATTATTGGGATGGATTTTCTCCATGATATTTAAAAAAAAGTAGTTGAGTAAACATTTCAAAAGAAGCTGAAAATATTTGAAATTGAGAAAAACAAATTGCAAGCAAAATAAACAAAACGACAATGTGGAGCAATGTGGAATAGAAAGAAGGTAAATTAAAGGACGATCAAGAGTTTTTTTCAAGAATTGATTTGGAGTTGAAGCAGATTTCGAAATAGCTAGATTTATTTTTTTAAAGAATATTTTTCCAAGGGTCAACAAATTTAGGCAGGGACATAGTGGCCTAAAACCATAATTTAGGTATGGAAGCATGCATCTATTTTTATAAGTTTTGGTGGATGACAATGCATTTATTTAAGGGACCCCCCATTCTCGGGGTCAAAATTTTTGTTGATTTAATTCGAATCTACACTAATTCAAGAATGTCCCTACAAACTTTCAAGTAAAAATCTCAAGAACTCTTGAAGATATGGCCGATTTATTGTGTCAGCATCAAGTGACGGCTGAAGGGCTTCTCAAACTTTAAACGCGTTTTTCTCTAAACAATGGCGGGCATGATAACTCAAGAACTAATAACCAAATCGATTTCAAATTTTTACACGTTTCTCTGTGAGTGTGTAGCTATCGTATGAACTAGGATAAAGCCAGTCCGTGAAGACCTTCCTTATTTAATATCCTCCACCATAGTATGGAGGGTATATTAATTTTGTCATTTTGTAACTCATCGAAATATTCATTTCCGACCCTATGAAGTATATATATTCTTGATCAGATATATATATATATATACATATATATTCATGGGAGCTATATATAAATCTGAACCGATTTTCATGAAACTTAGCACACATTATTATAGACAAAATTCAGTACGCTATGCCAAATTTGCATGCAAATTGAAAGATATATAGGGTCTTTGGTACACCAATTACCTTAAATCGGATGAAAATATATATGGGAGCTATTTCTAAATCTGAACCGATTGTCACGAAACTTTGCACACATCATTCTAGACTTAATTCAGTACGCTATACAAAAATTCGTGCAATCAAACAATTTCCAGGGACTTTAGTGGACTATTTACCTAAAATCGGGCGAAGCTATATCTAAATCTGTACCGATTGTCGCGAAACTTTGCACACATAATTCTAAACTTAATTTAGTACGCTATGCCAAATTTCGTGCAAATCGAAAGATATATAGGGACTTTGGTACACAATTTACCTTAAATCGGACGAAGATATATATGGGAGCTATATCTAAATCTGAACCGATTTTCACGAAACTTGGCATACATCATTCTAGGCCTTATTCATTACGCTGTGCCAAATTTCGTGCAAATCGAAAGATATATAGGGACTTTGGTACACAATTTACATAAAATCGGACGAAGATATATATGGGTGCTATATCTGAATCTGAACCGATTTTCACGAAACTTTGCACACATCATTTTAGACCTTATTCATTACGCTATGCCAAATTTCGTGCACATCGAAAGATATATAGGGACTTTGGTACACAATTTACCTTAAATCGGACGAGGCTATATATGGGAGCTAATCTAAATCTGAACCGATTTTCACGAAACATGGCATACATCATTCTAGACCTTATTCATTACGCTGTGCCAAATTTCGTGCAAATCGAAAGATATATAGGGACTTTGGTACACAATTTACATTAGATCGGACGAAGACATATATGGGAGCTATATCTAACAAATGAGCTGTACCAAATTTCATCCAATTCGGATCATAAATGCGACCTGTACTTTGTTTACAATTTAACATGGACGGACAGACGGACGGACATGCATAAATCGACTCAGAAAGTGATTCTATGCATATTCTCAAAAGGAACCATGGGTCTATCTCGATTATTTGTGTGTGTTAAAAACATATGCACAAAGACATAATACCCTGTACCACAATGTGGTGAAGGGTATAATTATTAATAGTCAACCCCTTTTAGGGATAGTCCCCATATAACCCCATTTTTTATATTAAAATAATTATCTGATTTTTACGCGTTTTGGGTTTGGTTCTAACACTCTGTTGCAATCATTTCACCTGCGAAGGAAATCGAGATAAAAAACTAGAACGTACGGTTTACATAATCGGTTTGTAGAAATGTCGGTATAGGTCCATGTTTTGGTATGTTCCCTATATTTTCATTTCCAGTACTTGCCAATATCTATGGTGGAGGGTATCCAAAGTTCGGCCCGGCCGAACTTAACGCTTTTTCACTTGTTTAACTTGGTTTTGGTCAAAAATCGGCGATATTCCAAAAATATTTTTTCAAAGGTCGGCCATTTTGTTAAGTTTAGAGCGAAGTCAATAATCCTAGTTCATACGAGAGCCAGACATGTACTCTTTCTAACACCGTTGGAATTTTCGGATTCCGATGTTCCAGTGAGGAGTTATCATGCCCGCCATCAAAAATAAGGACTTTTCTTTAATTATAAAAAACAGCAACAGAACAATAACAAAAATTTTGAGGGTTCCCTTAAATTAGTTCCAAATTATCTATGTACACAGTTTATAACCAACAATCAAATTATGCTGTTCCCAAATAATCTGATTATTACTACACCCTTCGATATTATAATAAAATATATATAAATCAGGAAACAAATATTTTTTGTCTTTTCAAACAAATGCCTAACAATTACCTAATCAAAGAAAAATATGCCTACCAATAATCTCCATAATAATTTTCACAGGTTGGCAAACTCTCCACTTTGGTCTTCTAGCTACCTGGCCGCAATAGCTACAAAAAAGTTAAATTCAAACTCATAAAATTTTAATAAGAAAAGTTAAAGTAATAAAATTCAAATGCCATATACAATCCTCCGAACAAGCACACATACGTATGTATATATGTATGTTTTTGTTTTGTTGTACATAGATGCAAAAACATTAAATGTCTGCATATTTTCTACAAGAAATCCTCAACAAGCAAACAGCAACAACAACAAAAATAACAAAAGCATAGTGGAGAATACAAATCCCATAAGGCAAATAGAGTTCTGTCGAATACTTTCGTCGAGACCACAAAACAAATTTAAAAGTTTTTACCACATATTCCACTTATTTTATTTTTTTTGTTGGGTGAGGGGGATTTAAAGTTTTACTTCTCTCCCCGTCTCCACACCATCACAACTTCAATTGTTATGTGTGAGAGAAAATTCTTCCGTAGCTTATGGAAAATTTAAGTCTGCACACACACACACACATTTTTACACATTTTTTCCGTGTACAACTAAAAGAACAATAGAACCGAACTCACAAAAGGATTGAAGAAAAAACAAAAAACTAGTCAAAATAAATGTGCAAATCCTATGGCAATCAATTACCCAAGAGTATAATCTTCATTAGAGTCATATAAAATATTTAGACTACAAATTGCACACAGACACACACCGTGATGGGAGGGGAGGAAACTAGTTTTTGTCAGTGTGCTGATACTTTTGGATTTAGTTTCTCCTAATTTATGAACATTTACAGTTTCGAATGGTCTGTGCATTTGGGAAAATGTTTTTTTTTTGTTTTGTTGTTTTAAAACTATATAGGTGGTGTTTAAAAAAATCTACTCAATTTAGTGCTGCGTGTTGAAAAAATATTATTTAAAATGATATGTGTTGTTATGTGGAATTCATTCATTTCAACAACTGAAAACCAGTAAGGAAAGTAGTAAAATCGGACTGGGCCGATTATATGATACCCTCCACCACTTTGGATATATTCAATATATGTATCCTAACAGACGTCGTCAGAATACAAATTTCAGTACCTTGTGTCAATCAATTTACATTCAATAGGACTAATATATATGGGAGCTCCAACTAAATCTGAACCGATTTTCACGATACTTATAACACTTCATTCTTCACCTAATTCATGCCATTCATGCCTATGCCAAATTCGTGCAAATCTAATGATTTTCAGGGACATTGGTGCACCATTTACCTAAAATCGGGCGAAACTATATATTGCAGCTATATCTAAATCTGAACCGATTTTCCCAAAATTTAGCAAACATCATTGTCGACTTAATTTAGTACGCTATGCCAAAATCCCTGCAAATCTAATGATTTTCAGGGACTTTGGTGCACCATTTACCTTAAATCGGACGAAAATATATATGGGAGCTATATCCAAATGTTAACCGATTTTCTCCAATTTCAATAAGGTTCGTCCTTGGGCCAAACCAATGAGCTGTGCCAAATTTCTTCCAATTCGGATCATAAATGCAACCTGTACTTTGCTCACAAAGATACATGGACGTACAGACAGACGGACGGACGGACATGCATAAATCGACTCAGAAAGTGATTCAATGCATATTCTCAAAAGGAACCATGTGTCTATCTTGATTCCTTTTGCCTGCTACAAACATATGTACAAAGACATAATACCCTGTACCACAATGTGGTGAAGGGTATAATAAATCACTAAATGACTTTGTAAAACTATTACGGCGTGTATGTATTGAATCAACTGGAATACTCAAAATGTTGAACCTTTAAAGTCGATGTGCTAGGAGTAAACCAAAAAATCCCATCTTCAAATCTAAATTAGTTTTGATATGTTTAAAATTTGGATCAATAAAATTTCGAAGAATAAATAATTTGAGAATCCCTTCGCTTCATATGCGATTTCGAAATTGTCAAAATGTTGGACTATTTGTAGGAAAGGTGTCAAAATGTTAGCACCGTTGTCTCCCATGTTGAGGCCTAGTAGTTCAAGTATTACGATATCTAAAGTGTGGTCGATTCGAACTTTCAACTCCCTTATATGGAATTTAAATATTAACCCTTGTATTGAATGTACCATAGTAGTCCATCCATAGACCACATCTATGGGCATGATGTCTGTTTAATATTCATCTTCGAACTTGATATAAGTTTGGAAAAATAGTTTGATGTTGAAAAGTTGGATGAAATCAGTTACAATCTTCGAAGTTATCCTGCACAACAGCAAGACAGACTGACGAACACTTACAAATTGACTCCAAATTATATGAAACGAATGTGATCTAAAGAAACATGAGATCTACAAAATTTTCTGAATAGAATTTGATACAAAGAAATATGGGGTCTAAATCCGATATTAAGAGGGGCTTATTTTGGTCACAGCAAAGCTATAATGCCGAGTGTATACAAATTAAAAATGGGGTTTAACTATTCTAAAATGGCTTTTTAAAAATATATTCTTTAAAACCCACGTATGCATTTATAATTTAATTCTAAATCACCATATGCGTCTAGTTCGGTCATTCGAATTTTTTGTACCCTCCGCATTTTCCCTCCAAAGTGGCTTGGAGGGTGAAAATCATTTGCCATATTTTGAAGGATATTATAGGAATTTCCACATCGAAGTGATTAATACTCCAGGTTTATTGCGGAAAGTAGTAAAGTCGGATGGGGCCTTCGCCACTTTGGGTATAATCAACAGATGAATCCTAAGAGTCGTCGCATTTTTGAAATGAAATTGGATCCATAAACATGTCATTCTGCAACTTATACTAAATTTTTCATTGGGTCAGATATAGAATTTCTTTTTACAATGGGACAAAACTATGTAAACCAATTTAAAGCAAATATCAATCGGACACCCGTTGATTATTTGGATAAATATCTGATAAACATGAGGAGTTTGGTGCACCATTTACTTGAAATCGGGAGAAAATATATATGGTAGCTCTATCAAAATTTGAACCGATTTCAACAAAACGTTCCAAACTTTAACAACTTTGAAACACCATTTACATTAAATCAGACAAAAATATATGTGGGAGCTATATCTGAACCGATTTTCACAAAACTTAACATACATAATTCTAGACTTTGTTCAGAACGCTATGCCAAATTTCGTGAAAATCGAAAGGTATAAGTGGACTTTGGTGCACCATTTAAATTAAATCGAACGAAAATATATATGGGAGCTATATGTAAATCTGGACCGATTTTCTGAAACCTTAACGCACATCATTCTAGACCTAATCCAGTACACTATAAGGCCTTTGGTGCACCATTTACATTAAATCGGAGGAAAATATATATGGGAGCTATATCTAAATCTGAACTGATTTTCAGGAAACTTAACACACATTATTCCAGACCTAATTCATTAGGACCGTTTATATCAAATCGGACGAAAATATATATGGGAGCAATTCGGATCATAATTGCGACCTGTACTTTGTTTACAATTTAACATGGACAGACAGACGGACGGACGTTCATAAATTGACTTAGAGAGATTCTATGCATATTCTCAAAGGAACCATGTGTCTATCTCGTTTCCTTTTGCCTGTTACAAAAAATATGCACAAAGACATAATACCCGTACCACAGTGTGTTGAAAAACATAAAAAAAAATCTATATAGACCCATGCTTTGACATGGCCAGCCCATATAGATCCCACTTCATTTTTAAGGTTTTCGTCGCTTTTTTCCACTGAAGTGGCTTGCTGTAATGTGGCATTCTGTTTTCTTAATAAAATTTTCCATATTTTACATACTTTCCATACAAAGACCTCCTTAAGCCTGAAGGTTATTACCGGCATTTCCACATCGATGTGGTTAGTAATCCAGGTTTATTGAGACTGATAACAAACTATATATGGGTCCATTCTTTGACAGGGGTCTTAATAGAGGTCCTGCTTCATTTTATGCATTTTTAAGGTTTTCGCCGCATGGACGTAATGTAGCATTCTTGTTTCCTAAATGCTCCTTAAGCCTTTAGGCGACAAGCCCCCCTTAAATACAGCAGTCCAGGAATTGGAACTGAACGACATACGGCAAGGTAGAATTTTTAGTGAATGATCTCTCGGAAAATTGACCGAAAATTTAATTCTTTGTCGAAAAATTGGTACGTAAATAAGTAGAATTGTAAATGTTGGGGGTGAAGATCAGTCAGATGCATTTGAAAACCTACCAATTCCTCCACGAAACGTCGCAATTTAGTACGGTTTATGGTCTGCTTTTATCATTGGACCGTACTACTTAAAATATGTTGCGAATCAAATTTCTTCACGCCCATATCCCAGCCGGTTGATGCAAACTTCCCTTCAAACAATCTTGACATACGTCCGGTGTACAATTTCTATGAATTCGGAGGAAAAGCATGTAGTACCCTAATATACTATCTACACTACCCTAACTACCCTTAGGATAACTGATAACCTTAAGTTAGCATGAATGGTATCACATTTTATTTTTATACCCTCCACTATAGTATGGAGGGTATATTAATTTTTTCCGTTTGTAACTCATCGAAATAATCATTTCCGACCCTATAAAGTATATATATTCTTGATCAGCGTAAAATTCTATGCCGATATAGCCATGTCCGTCGGTCCGTCCGTCTGTTGTAATCACGCTATCTTCTGAAGGAATTGAGATAGGGTGCTGAAATTTTGCATAGGGTTGTCTTTTGTCTGCAGGCAGGTAAGTTCGAAGATGGGATATATCGGTCCACGTTTAGGCATAGCTCCCATATAACAGTACCCTCCAAATTTCAGTATTTTGAGGTTCTTGAGCGCGTTTTTCAACCGAATTCACTGAAATTCGGTATATTGGGTTCTTATTGGGTACTAAATGTCCCCACAAAAAATTATAAATATAGGTCCACTTTTTCTGGTAGCCCCATATAACGGTACCTCCTAATTTTCAGTATTTTGGGAGTTTTGATCGTATTTTTCCACCGAATTGGCTGTAATTTAGTATTTCGAGTTCTTAATAGGTAAAAAATCTCTCCACATAAAGTTATAAATATAGGTCAATTTTTTCGGATATCCCCCATATAAGGGTACCCCCCCCCAATTTTCGGTATTTTGAGGTTCTTGAGCGCGTTTTTCAACCGAATACGCTGAAATTTAATACATTGGGTTCTTAACAAGTACCAAATCTCTCCACAAAAAATTATACATATAGGTCAATTTTTGCGGATATCCCCCATATAGGGGTACCCCCCAATTTTCGGTATTTTGGGGATCTTGAGCGCGTTTTTCAACCGAATTTGCTGCAATTTGGTATTTTGTAGTCGTATATGGTAACAAATCTCCCTACCAAAAATTATTAATATTCGCCCCCTTTTTGGGGTAGTCCCCATATAACCCCCTTTTTATATTAAAATAGTTATCTGATTTGTTCAGCGTTTTGAGTTTGTTTCTAAGGCTCTTTTGTATTCATTTCACCTGCGGAGGATAGAGAGATAAACAATTAGAACGTAAGGTTCGATAATGAACTATATCCGCATTTAGACCTAGCCCCTGATTGGAGGTTCCAGAAGGAGTGGACCGATATTCCCCATCTTCGAATTTGAACTAAGCTTGGAAGAAATAATAAGATGGGCAAAGTTTGGATGAAGTCTAAATTTTCTGAAACGGATTTGGTCCAAAGAAACATGTCCTTTTTGTGATTTTAAACAAATTATACGCAATAATAACATATCAATCTATCATCATGTGCGTTTTTTATTTCAAAAAAGATTTTCTTTTATATGAAAAAACATGAATACACCCGACTCTCACTATGGAAAGGTAAGTGTAAAGAATACACATCAAATGGGTGTAAAGTGTGTTACAGAACACCTCGGCGTGTGTTCGATACACTTCTGCCGTTGAAGTGAATGCCAGAACATGCGCGATAAATTTGAAAATTGTGTATTTGAAACAAATACAATAACAAACATTTGCATGTATTAGTGTGGACAGCCCTGGTGTATAGAGACCAAAGGTCTGTGTAGAGACCACAGGTGTGTATGAAGGACCAATTGGTATTTATATAGAAAGCAGGGGTTTATAAAGTCGAATTGGTCTGTGTAGAGATCACAGGCCTTTATAAAGACCAATTGATATATAAACAGACCAATAGGAAGTGTATAAACACCACAGGCCTGTGGAGAGACCACAGCTTTATATAAAGCACAATTAGTCAGTACAGAGAAAACAGGGTTTTATAAATACTAATTTGACTTTATAAAGACCTGTACCAATTGGTCCTTTTAAAACCCTATTTTCTTACAACAGACCAATTGGTATTTATAGAACCCTGATTTCTCTTTACTCACTAATTGCTCTTTATACAAACCTATGGTCTCTCAGCAGACCGATTTTGTTTTGGACAAACATTGTGACTGAAGGTGAACTATTGTCGAATCGTACAAACCTATATATGCGAGCTATATCTATATCTTAACCGATTTCTCCAATTAAGTTTCGTCATTGGGACAAATAATTTCATATCAATTGAATCACAAACGCGGCCTTTATTTTATGAACAGACTGACGGACGGACATGCATAAATTGACTCAGATTTGGTGCATATTAAAAGTAACCATCGGTCTATCACATGTTACATGTTACAAACATGCACAAAAACGTAATATCCTGTATCACAGTGTGCTGAAGTATAAAAAACTCAATACACGTCATTATAGGCTGAATATATTACGTTGTGCCAAATTTCGAAATCGGGCAAAAATTGATTATTTGGTTCATCATTTAAATGAAAACGACCAAAGATATATATCGGAGCTATATCTAAATCTGGGCTGATTTAAATAAAACTTAACTCAAATATATACCAGGTACCCAAAGTCCGTAAAATTGACAAAAATATTTCACGTTGGCTTATTGTCCTGTGTCGTATAGCCGCCATGTCCGACTATGATTTTTTTTATCGGTTTCCCAACTAATTATGAAATGTGGACATTACGGTTATGTCTTTTTTGCAACACAGTATCATATTTTGATGAGTTCTTACATAAGATCAGATAAAATCTTAATGGTTTAGTGATTCTATACAAAAGTTCTTGCATGAGAAAAATATAAAATTACCCACAAAATGACAAAGAAGTGGACATATAGAAAATAGTAATCTTGAGTCCTATAGGGAAAAAGTTGTTAAATAAACTGTTACTTTCCATTTGAAAATTCTGAGAAACATGAAAATATACATGAAAAATTTTGGGAAACTATCTTGGGATAATTTTGGACCCAAATGTTTGGACGCAAAATGACAGGTACTTCAAACTATGTGCAAGTATCATTAAAAACCAGGTGTGATCCCGAGCCCAAATCTGAACAAGACCTTCAAAGTATCTAAAATTAAAGGTTACAGTGAATAAGACAATATTCTGATAGACGTAATGAATTCCATAGTCGGGGTCATCAATTTAAAATTGTATCTTCTTAAGGAAATTTCCTATGTATCTCAAACTAAAATTATACTTATCCAACAATCAAACTAATAAAAAGTTGAACAGTTGTAGTTATAATTTTAAATTTTCTTCTAACAATATTTCACATTTAAATACGTGATTTGTTATTTACAACCTGCCACATAATCTATTTTAACGTCTGGCTCGCTATGCCACATTTCCTTCCGTGTTTCACGACAATGGACTCTGATATAATTTAAACGCATTTTTCGCCAAGCAACACACATCCGCAGTCCATTGCTTGTCTACAAAAATTTACGTACGTATGTCTCGATGTTAAATTCTGAGAATTCTGTAATAATTTACAATGGAATTTTGATAGCCGCCGACATACGTCACAACATGTTGTTGTTATCGTTTTTGCTGTTGTTGCTTGTTGTGTTGTACAATGTCTGTGTTGTCCAACTCGCCAGCCAGTCAGCCAGTCAAACTTCCTGCCATGCAATACAAATTAAGCTGTCAACAATTTAACCATATCGCGGCATATAATCTTCACACCTAAATTATTTATAAACAAACGATTAGAATAGCAGCAACAACAACAGCAGTAACAAATACGGCAGTGACGATAAGGTAGGCAATAAGTCATAACGTCATAACAGTCCCTTGGTCATTGCCTTTCAACTGTGAATGTGTGTATATGTTTCGAGAGGTGCCTGGTGTAGGCGTACATTTGAATATTTAAGGACTAAGGGATTTAATCGAGGCAGGGACCCTGTAAAGCTACAATTTTATTTAAAGTTAAATCCAGTTTTATCTTTATTTTTACCTACGTCTCTGTTTCTCGTTTTTCCTTTGTTTTGGTTACATCCCATTTAATTGTAAATTGTTTGCAACAGCAACAAAAACGTTCACACAAATATTTCCTTTCACATCGTATAAATAATTGAAGAAGGTATTCTTATTATAACTGTTGAGTTTACAACGCCTCTTACCTCTGGAGTTCTTCTCTTTTATATGTGTAGCGATATATCTTTGTATGGCATTCTTTTGTTTATGAATTATGCAAAAATATGAAAATTAAATTAACTTCTTTATGAAAATTCCCAACATTACTTGCAAGGCACAATTGGAGGATGGTGTACATGTTATTCATTGGTTTTTAAGGAGATTATCTTTGATACATGCAAATTAATTGTGTTTTTGCAGATCGTTATTCTAATATGGAATTAATTTCCCGTTAAAATAAAAAATCGGAAATTCCATAGACTAGACTACTAAAGGGCGTACTGTTACTAAATTTAATGCGACTATACCTTCCACCATTATGTCTTTATGCATATGTGTGCAACATGCAAAAGGAAACAAAACCCAGATCGCAATTATGATCCCAATGCGATGAAATTAGAGATTTATACATAGCACCTATTAATATTTCCGTCCGATATTATGTTCGAAAGATATGCAATTTTGCACAGTGGTAGAATGTTTCAGATGTAGATATAGCTGTGATATATAATATTTTGGTCCAATTTCATGTAATTTGTGCAAAATACCAGTAAAACCAGTTAAAAAGGCGTTAAGATCGGTCGGACCGAAATTTGATTACCCTCCATAATATACATCATATACAAAATTAAGCAGAAAACAATTGTATGCGTACATCCCTGGAAGCTATACCTAAAGCGGGACTAATATTGATTACATCGTATAGGAATTACCGAACATTTGCAGTTATCATTATATCAGGTGCTATGCCTAATTGAGGAACGATATAGCTCAATTTCGAACTTAAAATTTTTGAATCACCATACCTATCTTCACGTTATATATTAACCAGTTAGGAATATAGCAAAGTCGAACTGTGCTGACTATACGATACCCTTCACCACTTTTGGATATTCTATATATGTATCCTAACGAATTTATATATGCGATGCGATCTGTACCAATTTCAACAAAACGCAGTAAGGTCATTCTAGTCGATACGTCGTGCCAATCGGACAAACATTAGGAGCTTGGTGCACCATTTACCTAAAATCTTAGGAAAATATACATGTGGAAGCTATATCTAAATCTGAACCGATTTTCCCCAATTTCAATAGGGTTCGTCCTTGGGCCAAACAAATGAGTTGTACCAAATTTCATACAATTCGGATCATAAATGCGACTTGTACATTGTTTACAATTTAACATGGACAGACGGACATGCATGAATCGACTCAGAAAGTGATTCTATTCATATTCTCAAAAGGAACCATGTGTCTATCTCGTTTCCTTTTGCCTGTTACAAACATATGCACAAAGACATAATACCCTGTACCACAGTGTGGTAAAGGGTATAATAAAAGTTTTAAGTTCTTGCGGAATTGATCAAAGACTAAGAACAGTAATTTAAAAAATGTATGCATATTTTAATGAGAGTCAAATTCTATGTCATATGATGCATGCAGAAATGTTTTGTCCATGGTCGATACTTGCAAATGTTTTAAATATTTTGAAGATATCCTCTTTGTGAATATTCTTAATAACTTTAAGGGACACATCCTATATCGATGGGATTTTAGTTCCACTGAACGACATCCAAAAATTCGAAGAATACTCCTGAGGTGAAAAAAGTGACACACACTTGGGTCCACAACTGAAGATGCTAATGTTTAAGAACAAATAAACCACATGTATTAATATGGCTCCCAATCACCCAATCTTAGTGACAAAACCAAGACTAGTCAATGTTCGCCCCAAATTTAGATCGTTAGATGCAAGATGGCACATAGATTTTCTTTTGAAGTACACCGATTTGTATATTTGTGTGGGTCCAAGAGTTTGCAACGCTACGAAATATCGGTAGATAACCTACCTATTTGTGTACCGGTCATATCTTAACTACCATGTTTATTATGAAAGTATAGGATGCTGTTAGGGTATAATAGTAGCGATATTTTGGATGCAATATTTTTTCAGGGACCACCACAAGGCGTGGATTTTTTAAAGAATATTTTTTCAAGGACCAATACAAGGCGTGGATTTTTTAAAGAATATTTTTTCAAGGACCAATACAAGGCGTGGATTTTTTAAAGAATACTTTTTCAAGGACCAATACAAGGCGTGGATTTCTTAAAGAATATTTTTTCAAGGACCAATACAAGGCGTGGACTTTTTAAAGAATATTTTTTCAAGGACCAATACAAGGCGTGGATTTTTTAAAGAATATTTTTTCAAGGACCAATACAAGGCGTGGATTTATTAAAGAATATTTTTTCAAGGACCAATACAAGGCGTGGATTTCTTAAAGAATATTTTTTCAAGGACCAATACAAGGCGTGGATTTATTAAAGAATATTTTTTCAAGGACTAATACAAGGCGTGGATTTATTAAAGAATATTTTTTTTAAGGACCAATACAAGGCGTGGATTTTTTGTAGAATATTTTTTCAAGGACCAATACAAGGCGTGGATTTTTTAAAGAATAATTTTTCAAGGACCAATACAAGGCGTGGATTTTTTAAAGAATATTTTTTCAAGGACCAATACAAGGCGTGGATTTTTTAAAGAATATTTTTTCAAGGACCAATACAAGGCGTGGATTTTTTAAAGAATATTTTTTCAAGGACCAATACAAGGCGTGGATTTTTTAAAGAATATTTTTTCAAGGACCAATACAAGGCGTGGATTTTTTAAAGAATAATTTTTCAAGGACCAATACAAGGCGTGGATTTTTTGTAGAATATTTTTTCAAGGACCAATACAAGGCGTGGATTTTTTAAAGAATATTTTTTCAAGGACCAATACAAGGCGTGGATTTTTTAAAGAATATTTTTTCAAGGACCAATACAAGGCGTGGATTTTTTAAAGAATATTTTTTCAAGGTCTACCAAAGGCGTGGATTTTTTAAAGAATATTTTTTCAAGGTCTACCAAAGGCATGGATTTTTTAAATTATATTTTTTCTTAAAGAATAAAGAATATTTTTTCAAAGTCTACCAAAGGCGTGGATTTCTTAAAGAATACTTTTCAGGGTCTACAAAAGGCGTGGATTTCTTAAAGAATACTTTTCAGGGTCTACCAAAGGCGTGGATTTTTTAAATATTTTTTCAAGGTCTACCAAAGGCGTGAATTTTTTAAAGAATATTTTTTCAAGGTCTACCAAAGGCGTGGATTTTTTAAAGAATATTTTTTCAAGGTCTACCAAAGGCGAGGATTTTTTAAAGAATATTTTTTCAAGGTCTACCAAAGGCGTGGATTTTTTAAACAATATTTTTTCAAAGACCAATACAAGGCGTGGATTTTTTAAAGAATATTTTTTCAAGGACCAATACAAGGCGTGGATTTTTTAAAGAATATTTTTTCAAGGACCAATACAAGGCGTGGATTTTTTAAAGAATATTTTTTCAAGGACCAATACAAGTCGTGGAGTTTGTGCTCGTTTTTTAATTGAGTGGACCATAACTCATTAGGATGAATTCTTTTGTTTAATAAACATGCTTTTCTTACTTTTCATTTAAACATTTTACATTAAGAGAATATATTCATATAAAAAAAATTTCTTATATGCGTATGTACGCTTATAAGAAACAACTTTCTTGTATCCGATAATTCCATATATGAAAACAAGACATATATGAAAGAAATCTCCGGCTTTTTGGAGTTTCTTATATCCGATATCTACTGTATATACATACATTCTTTGCAGTTGTAGTTATTATATTAACCCCATTTCCGTCCTATTGTATCAATAAATTTGATATCAGGTTAAATGAAACCATCTCACATTTATACACTGGCCAGGTCCGTGTTGGCAAGATCACCTTTTATAAGTTGATCATCATCGAAATTTATAAGCGTCTTCATTGACAATAACTGGAACTTCATGCAAAATCCCAAAGCGATCAGTCCATCCTAATGATGTAATGGTAATACTAAACAATATACGAATAGGTAGGCCCATGTAAATATTTAGGTACAGTTCCCACTTTCGAGTACAAACAATTGGTATCAATTTAAAGGACAAGCACTTCTCTTAGATATATTCTAAATTTGCAGGGCCTTCAAAAGAAAATATATACGCCATAAAATGAGAATCATTAAATTTTTCAAAACTCTAACTCCATTTAGGCAATTATCATGAAAATATCCATGTATATTACTCTGATATTCTGGTCATAATTTTGACATCTAAAGCGACCAGAAAAACGTCCAATAATAAAGTCTCTGGTCCATTTGATCCCCTAAATATTAATGGTTCATTACCAAAAACGAAAGGGATCTTATTTCTTATACCCTTCACCACACCGTGGTACAGGGTATTATTTATTTGTACATATGTTTGTAACAGGCAAGAAGAAACGAGATAGACACATGGTTCCTTTTGAGAATATGCATAGAATCACTTTCTAAGTCGATTTGTGCATGTCTGTCCGTCTGTCTGTCTATGTTAAATTGTAAACGAAGTGCAGGTCGCATTTATGATCCGATTTGGTTGAAATTTGGCACAGCTCACTTAGGAAGAACCCCATTGAAATTGGGAAAAAATCAGTTCAGATTCAGATATAGCTCCCATATATATTTTCGTCTTATTTAATGTAAACGGTGCATTTGGTGTAGCGTACTGAATTGAGTCTAGAATAACGTGTACAAAGTTTCGTGAAAATCACTTCAGATTTAGATATAGCTTCCATGCATATATTTGTCCGATTTTTAGCAAATGGTGTGCAAATAGTCGAATTTAGGCCGAATAGGTTGCAGGTGACGATTCGCGCAAATTTGTGTACAACGTACTGATGCTAGAATAGCATAACGTATGTCGAGTTTTATTGAAATCCGTTCAGATTAAGATATAGCTCCATTTGTAGTAACTTGTGTACCAAGGAGTCAAATTTAAGCCGATTGGCACAACATTTTATGTTGCCTAACATGTGTCAAGTTTACTTGAAATCGGTTTAAATTTACATACAGCTTCCATATATATTTTCACCCTATTATAATTCAATGCTGCATTGAATTCCGTTGAAAAGCGCGCTCAAGAACACAAAAGTACCAACAAATGGGGGTTTCGTAAATATGGGGGCTACAAGGAAAAGTGGAAAAGCGGACAAGCTTAGATCGTCATAAACATTTACACTGATCTGGAATATATAGATTTTATAGGGAAATGATTATTTCTATGATTGATAATGGGAATAACAAATTTATATACCCGATATCGGTACTATTTTAGATATATCTTAGATATAATGGTACCCCAAAGTGTCCAAACTCTCTTTTTTAAACCGAATAGGGTGTAATTTATTATTCTTTAATTCTCGAAAGATTTTTATTTCTTAACATCTCTACCAAGAGTTATCAATACTACCCCCAAATTTCAATATTTTGGGCACGCCTTTTCAATCGAATTTCCTCTAAACAATATAGAGGAAATTCAGGATTCTCTTGGCCCAAATTTCTGAGTAAGCCAAATATAACGGCATTTGCATTATAATGGGATGTCAAATTTTCCTACAAAAATTATAAATGTCAGTCCACGTTTTTCAGCCATTTCCCACCGAGTTTGTAGAGATTTAAAAATATTTATGCAAAAAATATGCAATATGAGGTCATATCTGGACATTACTCCCATAAATAGGTTCGGCATCCTTTTTGGCATTTTGAAGGTTTTCGCCACATTTTGCCACGAAATTGAACTTAGATTTGTATTTCGGATTTTTGCAATTTGATAGTTATTTACTGAGAAAATAACTATCAAATTCCTAGACGAAAATTTACATTGATATAGCCCCCAATATAAAGGTTCCGATGGATTTGAGATATTTTGATTGAACGTGGAGGATGGTATAAAACATTAAGCCCAGACGAACTTCATGAGATTTTTTTCAAACCTTATTCGAAGTATTTTGTAACAAAATAAATAATTATAAACAATTTCATTAGAAGTAGTGGAATCTTGAAAGAAAAATTGGCCACAGATCCACTCGTTGCTATATCTCCTGAAAATAAATCTCAGTATCAAGAGCCAGACTTTATTTTAGGCTATTGAAAGCCAACACAAAAAGCTTAGGATTTTGGACCGCTGTTAAATTCCAACGCATTAAATTTCGTAAAATCCCTTCCTTCAATGTATTAAATCCTTAAAAAAATTTCTCTCTCATCATTTTATCCTTTGCAAATCGGCAGCAAGCTGATTAAACATAAAGTGTCATTGTCACAGTCGCTTGAACGACGACATACTCGTACCTATCTACCTACATAAGTAAATAAATAATAAATCGGAATGTAATTACATTAATTTCTCTTTCTGTTTTCACAACACGTTCGTTTTTGTACGCTCTGTTACTACTTTTCGTTCGTACGTTCGACTTCTTAAATCAGCTGCATATGGTGATATTAAGCTCATAACTTTTTTTGCCGTATTCTGGTCAAAACGCCCAATCTCCATCCTCCCTTCCTTGAAATTCTGCAGCAGTGATGAAGAAGAACTTGAATTGGTTGTTGTTCATGACATCTCTGATTGGAGAATGGAATAAAAAATGTGATAGGTTATAAGGTAACACAGACTTTGTTTGTTTGCAGGTGGCGTGCGATACTTTTTGATAGATGAAATAACTGAATGAATGTACATATGAACAACAGCAATAAAAAGCAAAAAAAAGTTTAATTAATTTAATTGATAAAGCTGTTGTTGGTATTTTTTGTTTTTGTTTGCGTTTCATATATATTTTATGTTGTGAATACTCAGACTACTACTTCAAGGTAAAAGTGGTAACCAATCTCGTAAATTAATAGTGGATGACGGATTCGGACGAAAATAATAAATTGATTAAAATGTCAAAAGGAGACAGAGTTGAATTTTGTTTAAAAATATTTTAATTAAAAAACATTTATAGTAAAATTTACGGAATTGTAAAAACAACAATATTCAATTGATGCCAAAGAAGATCACCTTTGTCAAGAACAACGTGTATACCGTTTACGCAATTTTTAAGATAGAGCTTTGAATTTTTTCATATATATACTTATTACACCCAGGATGTTTGGCATAGAAAATGGGATATATCGGTTTACGTTTTGGCACAGACTTCATATTTTGACTCGTTTTTCAAGTGAATCGTCCTACCGAGAATTATCAATATTGGTCAATTTTTTAGGATAGACCCCATATAACTGTGCCCCTCAACCAAATTTACTGTAATTTAGTATTTTTAATACTCATTGGGTGGTCCACTTTTTAGGATATTCGCTATATAACGGTACCTTCCAAATTTCTGTATTTTGGGAAATTTGAACAAGTTTTTCAACCGAACCGAACCGAAGGAATGCGCTAATAAGTCCCATTTTATGGGTTTACCTGCATAAAGAAAGATACCATAAACAAATTTTACAGGCCTAACAAATATGAACAATTGACCCTATAAAAAAGGACCCTAAATTTTTGGTATTTGAGGGAATTTTGACTTAACTTCCTATCGACTTTGGACCCCATTTTTAGTAAATACTAATCCAGTCCAAACCGCTTATATCGACGGCCAAGTGGCCGATATGTATCAATATAGGTCCACGTACAGGTCCCATATGTTGTTGGACCCTCCAATATGGAACTCGTATTAGTTTTACATACTCCCTAAGTCAATTTTGTCCAGTTCGTCTATTGAAAATATAATAGAGATCGCATTATTTCACATAGAGCTTTTAAATTTGCGCTGACATTGTTATTACTTACTAAGCTGGCTTGTTACAGAACGGTTGTTCCATAAGCCCAGCTTAAAAAATATTTCCAAGTGCAAATCCACCAATTTAGAAGACCACGTTCCAAGATGTTGTTTACTACTTGGTCTTTCCATTTAATTCGTGGCCTTCCCCTTCTACGGGAACCATCAGTAGGCTCGTTTTTTTATATGCCTTTTGAGCTGGGGCATTCTCATTCATCCGCACAACATGGCCTAGCCACCGTAGTCGCTGCAGATCAATACGACTGATTATGTCTATGTGCGCATATAAATGGTAAAGCTCGTGGTTCATTCGACGCCAATATTCACCGTCGACGCAGATCGTCCCGTAGATCTTTCGGAAAAATTTTCTCTCAAACACTCCAAAAGCTGCCTCATCTGCTTGTGCAAGTACCCATGCTTCAGATCTATGTAATAGCACGGGTAGTATCAGCGTCTTGTAAAGTGTGAGTTTGGTCTGGAGGGAGGTGACCTTGCTTTTGATTTTTTTGCTATAGACTATAGTGGCATCTGTTGGTCATCACTATCCTTCTCCGAATTTCAAAACTGATGTCATTCGTTTTATTTATGGCGGTACCAAGGTATATAAAGTCTTTAACTACCTCGAAGCTGTAGTTCTCAAGTTCCACAGTTGGTCCGAGTCTACTGGACGTCTTGGGCGTTGATACCATCAGCTTGGTCTTCTCGCCGTTTACTGCCAGATCCACTTTGGCAGACTCCTTTTCAATTTGTTCAAAGGCGGGTGTTAGCGCTCGCAATGTTCGACCCATTATATCGATGTCACCGGCATAGGCGAGTAACATGTGTTATTTGGTGTACAGAGTGCCATTTCTGTTCACCTTTGCCTCTCGTATGACCTATTCCAGCAGGATGTTAAAAAGATCACATGACAAACTGTGACCTTGTCTGAATCCTCGTCGACATGGCTTTAAACACCTCTGAACGGATAGGGCTGTCGAATGCGGGTTTATAGCCGACAAATAGGTGGTATGTGTCGATTTGTTTTTCGTGGGTCTTTTCCAGGATTTGGAGCAGAGTGAAAATCAGGTCAATGGTGGATTTGCCAGGTCTGAAGCCGCATTTGTATGGCCCAATGATGTAATTGACCATTGGCTTCAATCGTTCACACAGCACACTGGATACCACTTTATATGCGATGGGAATGAGACTTTTTCCTCTATAGTTGGCACATATCGTCTTGTCTCATTTTTTGTGCACGGGACACAGAATGCTGAGGTTCCAATCATTGGGCATGTATTCATCTAGCCAAATTGTACTAATCAGCTGGTGCATGCTCTGACCAGCATCTGGCCACCAGGAGGATGTGCCTGCATCATAGCCTTCGGTTTGGTGTTTTACTCGTTGGTAAAATTTCCGGACTTCATTCTGACTCCTGTACATCTCGATTTGCTCACGCCCTCGCTCACCTTTTTCTTGTTCTTTCTTCTTTTTTCTGAAAACACGTTTCTCCTCTCTCCTTTTCTCCCGTTACGTGTTGCTACTGTCTGCAGGGTTGGTGGTGGTTTTTGGTACCCAAGTGTTGCTTTTGATGCAGTTTGTAGGGAGTGGGCAATTCTTTTCCATTGCGCTTCTCTACTATTATCGGGTCAAGAAGTGATTTCTTCAAGCAGATAGGTAAGTTGAGCGGAGTAGGCCTCGGCATTACATTAAAATGTAGCTGGATTACAATGTGAAATATGTCAGGCGGCACACAAATATGCCCCTAGCACATCTAAATATCTTAATTTTCGTTATTTATACTCGATTTTTAATCGAATGGGACTTCCAGTTTATATCAATTGCTAATACAGTCCAAATCGTTCATAACGATGGTCAATGGACCGGCAAAATTGGTTGCTATAAAATATATGAAATAAAGGGCAGAACTTCTTTGGGTCATTTTGATACCGTCCTAATAAACAATTGCGGTTGCACATAAATGTATCAGTATAGGTTCACGTCCCCCAGTGTGGTGGACGAATGAGTTTTTATACAATAGAGATCACATTATTTCATATAGAACTTTGACATATTTCACAAGGCTTATCGGAACACGTTTTGGTATAAATCCCATATATCGACACAGCCAAGTTATTGATATGTTATCGTACCATATTTTTGGAGATTTTAAGATTTCCAATAGTCCTTTTAATAATGTTTCTTGCAGATGTGTGCACTTTATTATATCGATGTCGACAACATCCATGCTCCATTTTTTTATAGGGCGTCAAAAATGTCTCTAAAGCGTAACCACTGTCTCTTAGAAACCAACTATTTTGCATACCATTTCCTCTTTTGTTAATGCTGCCTAGCTGCACTCATATGCCAAATAAAAGATTCATGGCTGGATCCTGGCCTGCAGCTGTCCACAGCTTGCACACACTTTGTCTTCCAGGACTTTCATTACTCTCCACAATATTTTACACATTGTTGTGCGATCAACACTTATATTTAAATCATTTGCCACTACCCTCTGAAACCCACCAACAGCCAGAAATCTTAAGGTACCTGCTAACTGGAGGCTTTCGAGAATGTCACCCTTGTGTATGAAAGGACCCACTTCTCTCAAAATATCCATAAACGCTTATTTTAACACGTTCCAGTATCGTTATACTTTTTCTGGTAGAAACCAGAGCAATTAATTTTGTTCGTAAACAAATTACTAATTCCAGTGAAACATATGTTTTTTATTGAACACATTTCGTAACATATTGAACACAGCTATGCTTTCGAGCCGCACTTTCGCTCGAAATTGATCACACCATTTTGCACAACAGGGGAATTTAAAAAAGTATGGGATTTATGCATGTCCGTCCGTCCGCCTGTCCATGTTAAATTGTAAATAAAGTACAGGTCACATTTTTCATTCGAATTGGATGAAATTTGGCACAGCTCCTTTTTTTGGCCCAAGGACGATCCCTATTGAAATTCGGAAAAATCGGTTCAGATTTAGATATAGCTCCCATAAATATATCGTCCGATGTAGGGAAAAGAGTGCACCAAAGCCCCTATATATCTTTCGATTTGCTCCAAATTTGACATATAGTACTGTATTAAGTCTAGAATGATGTGTGGAAAGTTTCGTGAAAATCGGTTCAGATATAGCTTCCATATATAGTTTGACCCGATTTTATGTAAATAGTCCACCATAGTCCCTGGAAATCTTTTCATTTGCACGAAATTTGTCATAGCGTACTGAATTAAGTCTAGAATGACGTGCACTAAGTTTCATGAAAATCGGTTCAAATTTAGATATAGCTCCCATATATATTTTCGTCCGGTTTTATGTAATTGATGCACCAAACTCCCTATATATATTTCGATTTGCACGAATTTTGGTATAGGGTACTGAATTAAGCCTAGAATAATGTTTCTAAGCTTCGTGAAAAGATCCATGATAGGCCGAATGACACAACGTATAGAAGTAATATAAATTAGTCTCTGGCAAGTTTCCCTGAAATCGGTTCAGATGTAGATATATAACAAAAACGCGATGTCTGTTAGGATACATATGTAGAATATACCCAAACTAGTGAAGGGTATCATATAGTCGGCCCAGTCCGACTTTACTACTTTCCTTACAGGTTTGCTTTTATTTTAGGAATTGAAGAAAAAAGATATATAGAGTATCTAGCTCTAATAATCAACAAAATCTTATCTCTATGTGTAAAACATCTCCGTTTATTAGGCGGAAATTTAGGTTCTTTCGCCACTAGCGACAATTCACATTTTGAAATATTGTTCATAGACCCCATCGTTCTATGGACCAAATCCGTTTTATGACGCATATATTTACTGCTGAAGGACATAGACCGGAGAAGTTGACAATATATCTAAGATTAGTGTTTGACCTTTAAATTGGTGTATGAACTCGGATGTGGGAGTATATATGTATAGGAGTCCAGCAAGTCTCCTATTGTTTAGTATTACTTTTACTAATTGGCATAAATTTCGAGATGATTGCTATGAAATTTTACAAGAAGTTTTCGGTAGTGATCAGATGATAAAATTGACCAAAAATTGTATTTTGGTCTGTTTCTATAGTCGCTCTAGAGGCCACAATTTTAAGCAGAACATTAAAACCTTTCCACCAAGAAGGCGTTCTGACCAACTAAATTGATCAAAAGAACCAAGACTGTTGTTATAATTCTCTTATTTATTAATGTCTAATATCAAATGTGTTGCTATTTAAATCCAAATAGCAGCATTTAACACATCCTGCAGGATGATGATGATGGTCGAAATTTGTGCTACCTTAATTACATTTGAAATTTAATAACTTCTGCTGTACAACTACATTGACAAATGTGTTTCGTAATTATTTTATCGCATTACATTGAAATTTGTTACATATTCGCATATATATTTCATTCCTTTGTGTGTGTGTGTTTGTGTGCGTTGTTGTTGAGTGGATGATACTGAATTACAAACGTTCATATAAAGCATTTTTTGTTGTTGTTGTAACTGTTGATAGAAATGCTCAACCATTCATAACTAATACAGTTGGTAATGAAAGTATACTAGCATCTGTTAAAAGTTCAAATAGAGCTATGGAAGTCAGAATCAACACCTTGAGTTTTGAAAACTGTTAATACAACTGTAAGAAAGGAGATGAAATAATCTATACTGGCACGTTGAAAAATAAAAATAAAAAAAAATAAAACAATCTTAGGTGTTTTGGTCAGCACGGATTCAGAAACATTTTATGGATTCAAAAATATGTTTATACCCTTCACCACACTATGGTATAGGGTATTATGTCTTTGTGCATATGTTTGTAACAGGCAAAAATAATCGAGATAGACCCATGGTTTCTTTTGAGAATATACATAGATTCACTTTCTGAGTCGATTTATGCATGTCCGTCCGTCCGTACAGGTCGCATTTATAAACCGAATTGGATGAAATTTGGCACAGCTCATTTGATTGGCCCAAGGACGAACCCTATTGAAATTGGGAAAAATCGGTTCAGATTTAGACATAGCTCCCATATATGTTTTCGTCCGATTTAACGTAAATTGTGTACCAAAGTCCCTATATATCCTTCGATTTGCACGAAATTTGGCAGAGCGTACTGAATTAAGTCTAGAATGATGTGTGCAAAGTTTCGTGAAAATCGATTCATATTCAGATATAGCTCCCATATATAGTTTCGCCCGATTTGATGTAAATAGTCCACTAAAGTCCCTATTTACCTTTCGATGTGCACGAAATTTGGCACAGCATAATGAATAAGGTCTAGAATGATTTGTGTTAAGTTTCGTCAAAATCGGTTCAGATTTAGATATAGCTCCCATATTAGGTTTCGCCCGATTTTAGGTAAATAGGCCACTAAAGTCCCTATATATCCATCGATTTGCACGAAATGTGGCATTGCGTACTGAATTAAGTCTAGAACGATGTGTGCAAAGTTTCGTGAAAATCGGTTCAGATTTAGATATAGCTCACATATATAGCTTCGTCCGATGTAGGGTAAATTGTGTACCAAAGTCCCTATCTATCTTTCGATTTTCACGAAATTGGCATAGCGTACTGAATTAAGTCTAGAATGATGTGTGCTAAGTTTCGTGAAAATCGGTTCAGATTTAGATATATCTCCCATATATAGTTTCGCCTGATTTTAGGTAAATAGCCCACTAAAGTCCCTATATATCTTTCGATTTGCACGAAAGTTGGCACAGCGTAATGAATAAGGTCTAGAATGATGTGTGTTAAGTTTCGTGTAAATCGGTTCATATTTAAATTTAGCTCCCATGTATAGTTTCGCCCGATTTTAGGTAAATAGGTCACTAAAGTCCCTATATATCCATCGATTTGCACGAAATTTGGCACAGCATAATGAATAAGGTCTAGAATGATTTGTGTTAAGTTTCGTCAAAATCGGTTCAGATTTAGATATAGCTCCCATATATAGTTTCGCCCGATTTTAGGTAAATAGGCCACTAAAGTCCCTATATATCCATCGATTTGCACGAAATGTGGCATATATAGCTTCGTCCGATGTAGGGTAAATTGTGTACCAAAGTCCCTCTATATCTTTCGATTTGCACGAAATTTGGCTCAGAGTGCTTAATTAGGTTCAGAATGATGTGTGCCAAGTTTCGAGAAAATCTGTTCTGATTTATATATAGCTCCCATATGCAGTTTCGTCCGATTCAAGGTAAATGGGGCACCAACGTCCCTATATATCCTTCGATTTGCACGAAATTTGGCATAAAGTATTAAGTTAGGTCAAGAATGACGTGTGCCAAGAAAATCGGGTCAGTTTTATATATAGCTCTCATATATATTTTCGTCCAATTTAAGGTAAATGGGCCTCTAAAGTCCCTATGTATCTTTCGACTTGCACGAATTTTACGAACTTTACTACTTTCCTTACTGGTTATTTATGTATGCAAGGACCAGTCTAGTTTTTTAATATATTTCTGTACTAAGGATACACATTCTTCTATGCAAAGGACCAACCTAATTTTCTAGTATCCTTCAGTACAAAGGATACACATACTTCTATGACATACTGTATCCATTTTATAAATTACATGTATTTATGCATATATTAATTTGACATACAAACACATTATAAAGCATCCGGCATTAACACTCCTCCATTTGATATTTATTTTCATAAGTAAACAAACCGACACAGAATACAAACACACACACACATGCACATACATACAATCACATTATCCCACATTGACATATGATGCATATTGTCGTCGGCAGCATTCCATACGTGATATTTATGCCCAACGGGCAATTAATTCATAACACTTTCATAGGCCACTTGATAATTTAAATATTATATTACTCATAATAACAACAACAACAACGAAAGCAGCAACAACCACTGCTGCAACAAAAACCCATAGACCATAATGAATTATTATAGGACAATTTATGATAAACGTTTTTAATTGCCCTTTGCTGGATGTGTATATTGGCCAATGGAAAAAATAAACAAAAGATTTTCGGTCTGTCGGTTGGTCGTTGCTTTGCAATTTTGAAATTTAAACACAAAATATAAATTAAATGTTGCGAAAAATAATACACAAAGACACCCTCAATATGAAATTGAATAAATATTGATAAAATTAAATGTTTGCCTGCAGCGTTTTTCCAAGTAGAGTATTTTAATTTTATGAAAAGTAATTACAATAAGTAGATATTTGAGAGTGGGTGGGAGGGAGAGGCTATGGTGAAGCCTGTCTACTACTTTTATTATTTTGAGCAATATATTTAGAAAATTAATCGATGTTTTCAACTTTCGACATGGATATTTGTTCCACACTATGAGTATTAATTTTTATACCCTACACAACTATGTTGTCAGGGTATTATAGCTTTGTGCAGCCCCAAATGTTTGTAACGCCGCGAAATATTGGTCCTAGACCCACCTTTAAGTATACCGATCGTCATATCTCGACTAGCTGAGTCGATCTAGACATGTGTGTCCGTCCGTCTGTCCATTATAATTTGTAAACACGATACAGGTCACAGTTATGGACCAATCTTCACGAAATTTTGCATGTAGGATGGGTTCTGGCCAATGAAGACCCCTATTGTTTTTGGAAAAGATCGGTTAATATTTAGGGGATGAAATGGACCAAATACTAAATTTTTGTCGGTTTTTCTGGTCGCTCCAGAGGCCGCAATTATGGCCCAAACACCGCGAATTTTTGCATGGAGAAGGGGATCGGGTCAGAAAATAAGCGTGCATGTTTTGATAAAGATCGGTCAATATTTAGCGGGTCAAATGGACCCTGACTTTTGTGTGAAAAATGACAAAATTTGTATTCTATGGCATATATATTTACTCTTGGAGGATGTAGACCCTAGGAGTTGATAGTATATCCAAGAGGAGTGGTTGACCTTTAAATTGATACCAAATATAGTGATGTATCTACTCAGATGTGGGAGTTACAGTCAAATATTTACATGTGCTTACGTATTCAGATATTATTTAGTAATCCATTACCACATTAAAGGGAGAAATATCGCGCTGATGGCTTTGACATTTTTCATGAAGTTCAAGTTATGGTCAAGAACAACGCCTACAATTTTCGGTGATGATCAGATTAAAATTTTGGGATGAAATGGACCGAAAACATAATTTTTTGTGTGTTTTCGAGTCGAGTATAATCCGAAAATCACAACACACCCACCGTGAAGGTAATCTGGACAAGTAATTAGAAGGACTGTACAAGAGGGGGCTGTACAAGAGGGGGCAAATATCAGGAAATATTACTCAGACTCGGAATAAACATCCTCAGAAAGTTAGAGTTCGTGGTAGTTGTGTAGGGTCTCGTATGGTCGGCCCCGTCCGACTATAATGCTCCGCTCACTGGTTTGTGCATATGTTTGTAGCATAGAAAAGCAAACTAAGTACATGTCGCATTCCGAAAGAGAACGAATTTAGTACTGCTTATTTATTTAGCCTAAGGCCTTATTGACATTGCTAAAAATCGTTTCAGATTTAAATATTGTACCCTTACTTAATTACCTGGCTTGTGACAGAATATTTGTTCCATAAGCCGAGCTTAAACCAGTAAGGAATGTATTCGAGTCGGACTGCGCCGACTATATGATACCCTTCACTACTTTAGGTATATTCTACATATGTATCTCAACAATTTCATGTTAGGCCTTCCCCTTCTGCGTGAACCATCATCTGGTTCGCATTCATATGCCTTTTGGGCTGCGGCATTTTTATCCATTCTCACAACATTACCTAGCCAACGTAGTCGCTGCAGCTCAATGTGTCTAACAATGCCGATGTCCGAGAATAGCTGGTACAGCTTATGGTTCACCGTCAACGCAGATCGGCCCATAGATCTTTCGGAGAATTTTTCTCTCAAACCCTCCAAGAGCTACCTCATCGGCTTGCATAAGTATCCATATAATAGCACAGGTAGTATCAGCGTCTTGTAGAGTGTGAGTTTGGTCTGGCGGGAATTGCTTCTGTTGGCCAACACTATCATTCTCCGTATTTCAAAACTAGTTTCATTATTTTTATTTATGGCGGTACCAAGGTATATAAAATATTTGTTCCACAGTTGGTCCGAGTCTACTTGACGTCTTGCGCGTTGATATCATCAGTTTGGTCTTCTCCCCGTTTACTGCCAGACCCACTTTGGCAGACTCCTTTTCAATTTCTTCAAAGGTGGCAGCCCATTATGTCGATGTCACCGGTGAGTAACATGTCTTGTTTGGTGTACAGAGTGTCTTAATTCAGTAGGCTGTACTAACCTGTACTTTGTTTACAATTTAACATGGACAGACGAACGGACATGCATAACTCGAAACAGAAAGAGATTATATGCTGTGAAAATTTGTGTCCAGTTATTGTGACCTAACAATTTTCAATATAACTGGACAATCATCAACAAATCTGGACAATCCAATACTAGTCGTTCTGGAAACCCTATACAGAATATAATGCCTTTGTATAAAACCAAAGAACAAGCCGCGCAAAATTATAATCGGATTCCCTTCAAGTGTCATTCTAGTTATCCATCCGCATTTCCTACATTTAATCTGCGTTTGTATTGGTTCCTGGTTCGTTAGGTTCCACAGCTCTACGTTACTTATGGTGTTGGTCCAGAATATTCTGCATATGATCCTGAGGTATCTGTTTATGAATATCTGTAGCTTTTGCGTGGTGGTATTTGACACAATCCATGTATCACTGACCTATAGCATAATCGACTTTATACATGCTTCGAATATTTTAAGCTTAGTTTTCCTGGATATATGTTATCTCCTCCATACACCTTGCAGTCGGCCGAATTCTGCTCTCTCTTTAGTTAGCATTTTAATTGCGTATGTTTCTGCACCAACACTGCACCACAGTGATTTCGGGATATCAGTGCATCTCAAACTTAAAACGCGTTTCTCTCATTTTTTACAAATGGCGGGCAATAACATAATCGGTTCCAAATTTTAACACGTTATTCTATACATTTATAGCTATCGTTTGAACTAGCATGATCGGTCAAGACATAGAGAATTATTCAAAAATCAAATTTCATAGGTCCCCCAATTTGTTAATTTTTGTGTGATATTAATATTCCTAGTTCACACTTAAGCCAGACATGACGAATGTCATTTTTTGGAATTAAATGTTCTAGTGATCGGAAATCGAAAATAA